>NC_084508.1:17450197-17662697 GCF_024500385.1 Phyllopteryx taeniolatus | reverse complement strand
CGATGCCAGTCAGTAGGTTGCAGATGGCATCAAACTGTGGGCAGTATCCCATCAGGTGGTGAACCTTGTCCATCTCTCTCAGGACACTATGAAATGCAGGAACGTATGTGTGCTGTCACGTCTACTTTAGTGGATGTCAGTGGCGATACAGCCATTACAAAAGAGGATGGTGGAGAAAATGTGAACCTGTGCTTGTTGAGGAAAGCCTCGCCAAAGGTGACAGTCGTGTCTCCCGTCAGCATACGAAATGTTGAAGTCTTCCCTGCACCATTGACACCGAGCAGGCCAAAGCACTGGAAGATATGCATATTAAAGTATATGAATTAAGACTTTCAGGTTTTCACAAGGTTCTGCCCTTCAAAGTAATAAAGACCATTCATTTCTCACAACATAAAACGTGCATACTGTATCTCAAATGAAATATTTAAGATAATATGGCATATTCACCGACCAGATAGCACAATCACATCGAGTCCAATACAAGAGCTGAATAAAAACGGTGTTAGGTTATTCAGCTACATGAGAAAGTCAATAACTATAGACAACTCTCAATAGGATACAGTGCAGTTATACACGACAGCACACTAGTCACAAAAATACGTGGTTAAATGAATACCTTTGACATTGTCAATCAACACTGGGCATAATTATCTTCGCTCTTCTGTTAAAAGAGTTAATTTGCTTGGTCCTAATGTTGTGGCTGGTTGTAGTAAAATGCTTATCGCTCTCACCTCGCCACGAGGAATCCCCAAGCAGAGTTGATTGACTGCTGGCTTTGTATTAGCTTTGTAAATCTGAAAGATGCACACCAACAACAGGATTTAATGCACTGAATTTATGTGTGCAGTTAATGTTTGAGTCTTGTCCATTTTATTCTAAAAAAAAAAAAATAATTCTGAGACATGCAACTATTAAGATCATTAACAAAATATGCACTTTGGTCAGGTCAATCATGGTGAGGATGTCAGAATCAGCTTTGCCACTTTTGACCCGCTTTCTTTCCCTGGCCACGTCCTCATCCTCTGGGCCATGAGGAAGGCTCTCAGAGACAAACGACCCTGGCCTGAACACACAAAAGAACAACTGATAGTACATTTACAATTAAGGCACACACTGAGTTCAGTAGGAATTGAATAACATTTTTAAATTGAAAATCATTCAACACAGCAGAGGCAATTGTCTCTGAAAAGTGAGCATACCTGACACATGACAGACCAACACAGGAGTTTTGGATACGTCTGTAACCAATGGACTGCAGCATTAAGGTGAAAATAAAGAAGACAACGCCCTGTACTGCCATAGCGAAGAGGTTCTTCCCAACAAAGTCCCACTGTAAAGGGTCCAAGGTCTGCTTGGCGCCTGAAGGAACAACGGAATCATGAACGTTCTGGGACTACCGGTTCATGTAGCCTACTATGTAATGTATGTTCATGTTCACTGTACACAAACGTAATAATTCATCGCACAGCTTCTGCATTGTACTGCATTTGGTTTATTCAGGTGGACCTGATGAATGTACAGTAATTTACTGGCAAGTTTTAGACTATCGCCATACCTAGTCTCTGAAAGGTGTCAGCCATGGCTTGGTTCTTAGCCATATCCATGAGTCCTCGTCCTAAGCAGTAATGAGGGAAAATGAGTAACACCTTCTTCAGGATCCTGTTCAACTCTTGTAAATGCTGTAAATGCAAAAACATCCAGAAATTCAAACGCCAGCAAGATTTTAAAACTGTAAATGTAATTATGTGAAGCCCTAGACACAAGCACAGTTCCTAGCTGTATTGAAAACTGCCTGAAAATAAATATTCAAGACTGATGATTTTACCTCATCTACAAACAATTCCAAAACAAATGTTGCAATGCTGCCATTAATTCCAATGAAGAGGTTGACACAGGTCAAAACAATGTAGGCTGTGCTGGGAACGGTGAACACAAAGGATGCTGGGTACATCAAGGGGGTGATGGACCACCTGAAGTGATTGGTGAAATTAGCAATACAGGACATTCTATTGGTTAGCAGAGGACAAAACAGTCTGTGCTACATACAAAGTCCATACAAACGAAACCCATCTTTTTGTTTGTAATACAAGCTTTGTATTAGTAATAGTTGTAAACATAAAATAAGAATTCATCAGAGTCAAGATGAGGGCATGTGAAGTTCCCTCGCTCTAAAAATAAAATAAAAATCACTCTTTGATGACCAAATATAATTAACAATATTGTATATTATACATACTGGAAAATATATCAGTGCTGACGAGTCACACTAACGTGTGCTGAGCTATGATTAATTTAGGAGGATAAGAGGAAAAATGTGAGCACACTCCTAATGCCTAAACGTACCCGTACAAGAGGAGAAGCAGGATGAGAGCCGGCAAGTTGGTCTTTGAGACATATGCGTCCTGCTGGAAACCGATGAAAATGAGCACCACGATAAAGGCCGGGACTGCGTAGTTCAGCTGAAGCAATGGCAAAATATAAAACAAAAATAGGATTAACCCTCTTGGCTCGATAATAGCCATTTGTGTCCACCGCGTTTCATTTGAAAATACAAACATTTTAGCTGTGTTTGTAAATGTATCAATAATATATTGTTTATTTCCAATATATCCCCGTTATTTACTGGATATGTTTTTTATGTTTTCTACTGGCGGCACAGTGGACGACTGGTTAGAGCGTCTGCCTCACAGTTCTGAGGACCGGGGTTCAATCCCCGGCCCCGCCTGTGTGGAGTTTGTATGTTCTGCCTGTGCCTGCGTGGGTTTTCCCTGGGCACTCTCCACATCCCAAAAACGTGTGTGGTAGGTTAATTGACCTCTAAATTGCCCGCAGGTGTGAATGTGACTGCGAATGGTTGTTTGTTGTATGTGCCCTGCGATTGGCTGGCAACCAGTTCAGGGTGTACCCCGCCTCCTGCCCCATGATAGCTGGGATAGGCCACAGCACACGACCCTTGTGCGGCTCAGAGAATGGATGGATGGATGTTTTCTACTTTTTTAATCCAGGCTCAGGCCTTCCTGTGTGGAGTTTTCATTTCTCCCCATTCTTGCAAGGGTTTCCCAGGTACTCATCCCACATTACACAAAGATGCATGTTAGGTTCATAGATAATTTCTGGAAATAATGGGTTTCAGCCCTGGAACAATGAGTCCCTACATTTTATCATCACGGAATACACATACAGTAATCCTACATTTTTCACTGTTCTTGCTTCGCTGTCCCGCTATACAGTACTGCAGATTTGTGTTTGTATAGTAATTTTGTGTTATCCATTGCCCTCTCAATGGATTGTGTGTTTAGTTTTTGTATTTTAATTTTTTAGGACCATATATTTTTCCAAAAACTATCATGACAAACGAGTATCATTGGTATTTTTTATACCACTGATATAGTGATATTAGAGCATAATAATGCAAGTACATCTTATTGAACATTTGCATTGTAATGTAGAACAACAAATAAAATATATTACATAACAAATATACAGCGACTGAATTAAGTATTTATGGACGCCTCCGTGGTGAGGTGTTCTGGGCATGTCCCACCGGAAGGAGACCCCGGGGTCGAGACTGTCTCCTGGCTGGCCTGGGAACGCCTCGGGAATCCCCTAGTGGCTGGGGAGAGGGAAGTCTGGAAATCCCTGCTAAAGCTACTGCCCCCGCAACCCGACCTCGGATAAGCGGAAGAAAATGGATGGATGGATGGATGAATTAAGATACAGTGGGAACCATGAGGTCTAACCACCTCAATTGATGGTGTGCCCCAATACATTTGTCCATTTACTGTAGTCCTTTGTATGTACTGACCATGTCCCAGCAAAAGCTTGCCACCCAGTACAGAACTGGTTGGACGCCGCTGACAAACTGGAGGTGTTTGGCTTTACTGGCTCTTTCTTCAATCAGGAAAAGCACAAAGCTGGCTGGCACAAAGGACATTGCAAAGATCACACAGACAGAAACCAGAACATCCACTGTACTTGACATCCTAAAAACAAAAAGGACAAGAGAAAAAAGAAATACCAAATTATTGCAACAATTTATTCAGTCAATTTATTCTAATAAAGCACACATTCCTGCCAATTATCTACAGTACATACATTCACCATAAACAACACCAGTAGAATACTTACACAGCCATTTGGCTAAGCTGCTCCTTGGTGAGGTTCAGTGGGTGATTATAGGCAGTGATGCTTCCTTGTCCAAGTGGACCGGCTCTGAGCAAGCCATTGTTCAACACATTAACAAATGACACCATAGCGTGCCAGCCTTTGTTATTGAACCATAGCTGTATGCAGCAGAGACAAGAAAAATAGTTGACAATGACGAAGTCAGAAAATTCCCTTGGTTTTGTTTTTTTTGGTAATTCTTTTAAGACAAAATGAAATAAAGCTACCTTGACGTTGTTTTGTGTGTCAAGGCGTTTCAGAAAGCCAGGCAGTTTGTTTAAGAATTTATTCAATGCACCATTCTGTGAAGAATCAAAAATGTTACAAAGCACAAGTGTTGGAAAGATATACAGAAGGGGTAAATTTAAAAAAAACAAATACCTGTGGAACTGAGTAGTGTGTTCTGATCTTTCCGACTGAAACTTCGACATCCTTAAATGAATTCCGGACACCTCCCAGGGAGAAGCCCCCATACCTGCAACACAGTGACTTCAGTAACTCCCACATGGATGAAATAGGACACGCCTTGATAAATGAATTTTCCTCAAATTTACCTTAATTCATTCACCCACTTCTTGGTCTTCAGGCTGTAAGACAAGAGGTTTTTTTTGTCACATTCTGTCGGCCTAGATTCAGGGCTTCAGAGTTTAAATGCGCTATGTAATTTGAAAAAAAAAAAAAAATCATATTCCTAAAAAGAGCCAAATATAAAATATCGTTCACATTCTGTCGGCTTAGATTCAGGGCTTCAGTTTAAATGCGCTCTGTAATTTGAAAAAAAAAATCATATATTCCTTAAAAGAGCCAATATAAAATATCGTAACATAAGGTCTCTGATGATGTATTGAGACAATTTTCCACCTGAGAAAACACCATACTACTATTTGATCACTGTGGCAACAGTAGAAAATGAAAATGACATCTATGTATTATTTGATGTACCTTTTCTTCAGAATTTGTGAGTAGGTCTTCACCAGGTAATCTGACATGTTATAACTTGTCAAATTTTGCAGAATGACCCCATTATGCCTCATGACCTGAAATTTCAGTATGACGAAATCAGAAAACATTTTGACATCATACACTCAATGCGTTATCTGCTGCTTAAATAAAAATAAAATCACATGCCACTTCATCATTAAAAAAGGTGTGATGCGTTATTTTTTCTATGTATTTTTATTATCCTGCATTTATTGCTGCAGTGTTTATATTTTTTTAAACAATTTGCAATAGGCCTAACACCTGAATTTCCCCTCTGGGGCGCATTAAAGACATATCTCAGTATCTGTATAACTAAATACAAATAAAACACAGAGGATATTATGAATGTAAAAATGGTCCATAGGGGCTGAGAGCAGTATAGAGATCACATTAGAGCAGACTATTTTAACACAAAACATGTTCAGGCTGAAAAAGCAATTTTGTTCTATGAAATGAAATGAGCCATAGAATTCATGCAGTATTGAATTTAGTCAGTAAGCATCAGTTGTTACTGTTAACAAATGTTTGATCCATGTAAATCAGTAAGGATGCAACATCATGACATCACACTAACGTGTGGAGGTGGAAGTCCGCCGGCTCCCTCCGGACAGTCTGGGAGCATCCGTTGGACATCCTTTGTGCTGCACTGACAGTCAGGAGAAGGCCTCTCCTTGGTCCAGTTGCCTTTACTGACCATTTGCCAGGTAGAGTAGGGAACCTGAGGCCGTTTGAACAAACCTCCCTGTTTGCTGTCGCGCTGGTGGCTCCTGCAGTCACATGGGACAGTGGACAAGGTGGAGTCAGCAATTGTAGTCCACCAAAAACAAAACTTGCAAGGTTGAGTTTAAGTCTGTTTGAATCTTACGTAACACTGTTCTTGTTCTCTATACACTTGGTATCAAAACATGGCATGTCCAGCACAGCTTCCAGTAGCTTTTCCATGGCTGGATTTCCAGGAGCATCATTGCTGTAAATAATATATATAATATTTTATCTTGACACCACAGAGGGTGTCAAGATAAAATACTGGGTCATACAAGGGTCATGTGGCTCACCAATAAAAATTAAACACAGTACAACAAAGTTAACAGAGGATATTCAGCACTTTTATTTTTTTACACATTTATTTTTCCTTCTATTTCTGTCACAAAGAAGTTAGTTCTTTACATACCATATCGCAGTGAGTTCATTTGGTACTTGTCAAAACTTTTGACAACGCTATAGTAAAACACAACATACTGTCTAGAACTGTACGGTGGCCTGGAAGTGCAAAACAATGTAACAAATTGTGAAACACTTTTACATTTAAGAAAACAAACTAACAAAAGCCACACTTAACATTTCAGAAAACAAATTAACAAAAGCAGAAACACTTTTACATTTCAGAAAACACTTAACAGAAACAGAAACACTATTACAAAAGACGAAACAAATTACAAATCGGATAGAGAACGTCCAACATTATTAGGAATCCCGCGCTTTTTCCTGGAAGGACACGCCCTGCTCCCATATTACTGGCTCCAGGACACGCACCGCTGCACTATGTTTGGCTGTTGTATCCCTGTAGAACACACACTACTGCTTCCAGACGGTAACAGTAGTATGTGACTTATTTAAGTGTGCCGGCGTTAATGTACATAAATGCCATTAACCCTAAAGCCTGTCGAACACTGCGCAACGTGGTCGAGCCTGACTGGACCAAAACATCCCATAAAAATAGTTGCCGACGCACCCCGGCACATTGAGCGATTGATTAAATAGACGCCCTAAAAAGCGAGGCGTTTGATGGCTGTATATACAATATATTGTACTTAACTATGCCATACATTACTACTAAGACAAAACTCAACATTTCTTAAACCATAAAAAAAGATAAGATTAAGAGTTAAGGAAGAAGCAAGTTGTTGGAGAGGATGCTGGAAAGAATTAAAGGGAAAGTGTGGATATTTGCAAGGAAGCTGCCGGCTCCATTCATTTGAACGTACATTCTGGTCACAAACTTCGCTTTTTCAAGCACAGGCAAAATATACATTATGAATATAGGTTAGTATTTATGTAAAACAACATTTGATGCTTTACATACTATTTATATAGCATGAGCAGAGGACGCGGTGGCACGGCTCGCAAACCCGGAAATGTATTTTCACCTTGAGGGAAAGCTACTGTGCATTTTGATTGAATGTAAAATGGGACATTAAAACGGAGATTCTAATTTTGAATCGCGTTAAAACCTGTGGCCAACCGATCGGCCGCTCATGGAAACAGTTGCCAAACCATGCACACTGCGCCATAGTTCAGTTGGGTTCGGCGGCGGTGCTCGGTGTGGGCCAGCCTTAACCACCATAATCCTAACGTTAACACATCCTAAACTGCCTTGACCCCAACCCTCGTCCTAAACCTAATCATATTACACTTCTTTACGAGCCAATCATGTTGAAGCGGGGCAGGTCTTGCCGAGAAAGTGCGTGGAACTTCTCGAAGAATGCATGTTGGAATCTTATGCGTCAATCTGTGATATGGGACGTTCCCTTTCCGGTTTGTCTCAATTGTAATTTGTTTCGTCTAAAATCGTTTCTGCTTTTGTTAATGTGTTTTCTGAAATGTAAAAGTGTTTCGTTTTTTTGTAAATTTGTTTCCTGAAATTTAAGTGTTTCTGCTTTTGTAAATGTGTTTTCTGAAATGTTAAAGTGTTTCACAATTTGTTATAGTTTTGCACTTCCAGGCCACCGTAGCAACTTACTAACAACAAAGTACAGTAGTTACTCGTCCCCTCTGCTGACCAATAAAATACATTCAAGTTTTATGCATTTAAAGTAACCAAGCAAGTACAGAGCGAATTGAGTGACTAAGTTTACCTGAAGAAGGTGTACTGTTCTCCATACATGGAAGGATGGAGCTCCAGGGCTGGGTACTTCCCTAACTTTGGTATAATAAGACTGACCAACAGAGCGACCAGCACTAACACAGCAGGCAGCACAATCTGTAGCACACAAACACAGTACAGTGAGTGAACCCCCGTTTATCATGGTGGATTACGTTCCAGACCTTCAATAGGTGAAAATCTGCCACGTAGCAAGACCATATAATTGTATATTCACGCGCACGCACACACAGACGCAGAACGGCTGAAATATTTAACGCGTCACAATTTTTCTCACTAAATATATTTCCAAAGGTGCTATTGACATGACATTTTTACCTGATGTTGGGAACAACCCAAATTATCCATACATACCAAGAAAATAGAATAAATAAGCTCAGAAAGTTATGTGTAATAATGTGAAATGACACAGGGAAAAAGTATTGAACACGCCAACTGTTATTTATTTAACACATTCAGTGCCACTGACAGCTTTAGAAGTCAAATATCCATGTTAACTGGGAGGGCTGACACTGAGTTAATAATTTGTACACTTTGTACAAAAGCCTTTGTTTGCAATGACAGGTTCAAGACGCCTCATCACTCAATCTGTTACTCTCTTCACCTCCAAGACATTCTTAGCCAACTCTTCTTTTAAAATAACCCCGACTCCATTTCTCTTCCCATCTACACCAATGTATCAACCTTTCTCCTAATCATGTCAACCAACTCCCGAGATTTTCCTGTCATAGTGCCAACATTCAAAGTCTCCACATTCAGTTCTAGGCTCTGTGCTTTCCTCTTCTCTTTCTGCCGAAGAACCCGCTTTCCACCTCTTCGACCCACAGTAGCTGAATTTCCAACGGCGCCCTGCAGGTTGACGGCCATTGTTAACCCGGCCCACGACCGATCCGGTATGGAATTCTTTCGATGAACGCTCACATGTTTGGCAAAGTTTTGCCCTCTGCATTTATCCGGGCTTGGTCCCGGCCTACAGTTTGCACTGGCTTGTGCCCCCCTTAGGGCTGCATTTAACGTGGTTTTTTTCCCCCAGCAATGGGGTTTTGGCGTGGTGAGCGTGCATAAAGCCATGGCGGCCGAGTGCATTACTCACTGTTTCCCTTGTGACAACAGTACCTGCTAATTCCAGGTATTTTTGAAGATCTCCACAAGTCGTACTTGGCTCTCGGACACTTCTTTATTCTAGCACTCCTGTCACAAATCTTGCGAGGAGCACCCGATCAAGGCAAATTCTACTTACATATTATGGCCCCAACCATGCTCACTGGAACATTCAGCAGCTCAGATATGCGCCTGTATGCTCTTTCCCATCATGAGATGTGTCTAGACTCTCTAGGTCAATAAGACCTTTTTGTAGGCCATCAATTAGGACTGAATATGCTTTTGTACTGACAAGGGGCTGGATTTGCTGTTTGATTATTGATAAATCTTAGGTCATGTCTTGGCTTTCCATCCCTTTTTGCACCTCCCTTTCTTCATGTGTTCAATACTTTTTCCCTGTGTCATTTCAGATTATTATACACAATTTATCTGATCTTATTTGGTGTACTTTCTTTTATGTATCAATTAGTTGGGTTGTTCCCAACATTTGGTGAAAATTTCATGTGTGCGTGGGTGTGTGAATATTCTGATTCATCCAGATCATTTCATTGTTAGGGCACTGAATCGATCACAACTGGAGCGTTCTGCTTGTCTTAAGACGTTTTGCCTCTCATCCGAGGAGGCTTCATCAGTTCATGCAACAAGTATTAGTTAGGACGCACTAGCCCACTACTGTACATATTGTAGTGGGTACATGCATGTGCCTTTCAGAGGCGTGGCCTGGTGGGTCAGATGTGACATCAGCGAGTTTGCATGAGTATCTGGTTGAGAGCTGTGGCGGATAGTGAGTGTGCTCACTATGTTTTAGTGTTCTCCAAGCAATCAATGACAGTTGACTGTGGCGCTCCATTTCCACATGTGAGGTCATTGCAGTTAAGTGTTTTGTAAAATTCCATAAAAATATAATTGCTTAAAGAAGCACGATACAGCAGGTGAACACGTCATTTCTGAGTGAGACAGATCGGATCAATAAACGGGAAAGTATGCCTTATCCTTAATACTGACACACATTTCCTCTGCTATTTGCCCTTTGTTCACCTGAGCAAAGAGGCCTCGACGACTCCTGCGAGCATAGAGCCATCGTTTGATAAAGAGAGCTCTCAGCTGCTGCCTGGTCAGCCTCCATCCAGTCAGGGTCAAAGCACCTTGGCCAGCTCCGGTCAGTAGGTCCGTCTCTTGAGGTTCTGTGACAGCACATTGCAAATGCATACATCAGCACACAACAGCATTGACATTATCAATAGATTGAACTCCATCAAAGAGCAAAAAATTCTCCTGCAGCTTGTTAGGGCAAGGTAAGACATTATTTTTCTCAGTCCAAACACTTTTTGGATCAGAAATATTTGAAAAGTTTAAAGATAATTATCAATAGATTTGAACTCATCAAAGAGCAAAAAGTTCTCCTGCAGCTTGTTAGGGAGTTAAGACATTTTTCTCAGTCCAAACACTTTTTGGTTCAGAAATATTTGAGAAGTTTAAAGATGACCTCATGGACAGGGTAGGAATGTTGCGGCAATTGTCTTTGTACAACAAAGATAGCAATTCCACGGCAGCAACTCCAAGTTCAAACTGTGGAGCTGTGAAAAGGGAGTTTGAAATTCTTTATATTGTATTACAGTTCGGGATAGTGGGACACTGCAATTATTATGCCTTTCTCCACACACACAATGGGAAAGTCGAGGGCATCAAGACGCTTGCCAAGTGCAGTGAGAACAGGCCTTTAACTCAGGTTACCCTGCCTACAAAGCTTTGTCCTTCCTGGCAGCACTTTTACACTTTTACAAACACACACCTATCTTGGGCTCTTCTGCATGATGCCTGTGTTCGCTCTGCTCTTGCAGAGGATCATCACCCTGCAGCTTTGGTTCTGCATCAACTTCAGTTTCCTCTGCCACTCGTAGAAATATCTGGAAAAGATATTACTCTTTTTCACACTGTAGTAGTACTTGTTTTTGAAGGCTTGATAATTTTGTTCAAACCACATTTGGTTCAAAGGGTTTACACAAATAACTTATCCCCGCTCATCATTTAGTTAGTTCGAGCTCTCAGTGCCATGAGGCACACGTGTTTTTTGTAATCTGTAGGTTTCCACAGGAGCAGGTGATTGGTCCCACTGCCCAACCCCAGCACCTGGGATTCCTACATGGTCTCCCATCCAAGTACTAACCAGGACCGACACTTAGCTTCCAAGATCCGACGAGATCAAGCACTCTCGGCACCGCGTGGGGCGTTCATTATTTAGGCTAGGGGTTATAGCACCACCTGTTGCTCTGGCATGGACAGCCTGCAAATGTGTTTTCATGAGGGCAGTGATTTACTTACGTCCTCCAGTTTACTGTCAGACAAGCCGTAGCTGACAATTCCAATCTCACTCATATTCTGATCCAGTTCTGACAGGAAGACAGCCAGGCATCTGCTTTTGGCGGATTTCTGGGGTAGATTTATCACCGCCTCACACCCTGACTCCTCCACCAGACTGGCACCGGGAAAGTGGCGGTGTGCCAGGGACAGCAGTGGAGCCATGCCTACCAAAAAGGGGCCAATCAGCACGTCAAAAAATTAAATAAAAATAATAAAACTGTACCCTAAACAATCAACTGAAATCAACCATCTCTATCATAGAACACTCACATGAGCTATCCCTATTACCCAGACCTGTGTCTCCATTGCATGGTCTGGGTATGTCGCCACTCCTCAATAAATCGTTGTCCTGAAACACATTACACTTGCACTGATTCGTTTTCACATATTATTTCTCTTGATTTTCACTTATTATTTCTGATATCTTGTGACTTTCAGTGTTAAACAAAACTCAACATTAATGACTTTGTAAAGGCATAATTAAATACCCTGTAAAGTGAAATCATGTATGTTTCTAAACACATACACATTTGAAAATCATTGCTAAAAAGATGTGGAAAGTTTGAGAACTCTGTAGGACTCAATTATGTTAGCATTGTTTTTCATCATTTCTGTCCAGCATGATCACCCCTCCCCCACTAGATACTGTAAGAACTGTGCATTTGCAGTGGCTACATCCCGAAAAATGCATCTTCCCTGGATGCCACCGCTTACAGAAGAGCTAGAGTCATCAATGCCCATGTGTTATGTATTTTGTATTATTCAGACCACCGTATGTTGAAACGTAAAGCATTGTTGGTACAGTATATAACTGTTCTGAAGCTTGTGCTCAAATGTAATGTAGTGTGAACCACAGACTAACGTGTGCTGAAGTGTTTAATAAACAGTTAACTATCCTTGTTGTGTCTGTTATGTGGACCTACACACCGACACACCACCAATTGAGGAGCTGACAAATTGGACGTGCCCGCCGCCCATCTACGGTGTCCGGAAGCCAGTCAGCTCATGAGCTAGCTGGTTGCTCGTGACTCGGTGGGATACATTCCAGCCACTGGAGGCTTTGAGTGGATATATTTATTTTCTCAAACATATGGGGAAGTGGAGCCGTAAGAAAAATGCTAGATGTACGAACCCATTTGACAGTTGAGTGGAGCATGGTTTCAGCGCATTCAGCGGACAAGGCTGCAGCGTCTGAGATGGCTTTTTTTTTTTTTCATGATTTTAAAGCATCATAAAAAACGTGCCATTTTTTTAATTCATTCAAACTTGGCAGGCTTGTCAAAAACACTTTTACATCGTGTGTCACATTTATAAGAGATTTTTATTTTCTTTGTCACCGATTCTGTTCATAACTTTTATGGACAGAATTTCAAGTCACAGCCGAGGCGTAGAGGGGGACCGCTTTGGTGGCCTCAGTATTGCATCTCTGCTTTTTGCAGATGATGTGGTTCTGTTGGCTTCATCAGGCCGTAATCTCCAACTGTCACTGGAGCAGTTCGCAGCAGTGTGTGAAGCGGCTGGAATGAGAATCAGCACCTCCAAATCTGAGACCATGGTCCTCAGTCGGAAAAGGGTAGCGTGCCCTGTCCAGGTCGTGGATGAGATCCTGCCCCAAGTGGAGGAGTTCAAGTATCTTGGGGTCTTGTTCACGAGTGAGGGAAGAATGGAACGGCAGATTGACAGGCGGCTCGGTGCAGTGTCTGCAGTGATGCTGACTTTGTATCGGTCCGTTGTGGTGAAGAAGGAGCTAAGACGAAAGGCGAAGCTCTCGATTTACCGGTCAATCTACGTTCCTACCCTCACCTATGGTCACGAGCTGTGGGTCGTGACCGAAAGAACAAGATCCCAGATACAAGCGGCCGAAATGAGTTTTCCTCCTCAGGGTGTCCGGGCTCTCCCTTAGAGATAGAGTGAGAAGCTCGGTCATTCGGGAGGATCTCAAGTAGAGCCGCTGCTCCTCCACATCAGGAGGAGCCAAATGAGGTGGCTAGGGCATCTGATTCGGATGCCTGCCGGACGCCTCCCTGGTGAGGTGTTCCGGACACGTCCCATTGGGAGGAGACCCCGGGGACGACCCAGGAAACGCTGGAGAGACGTCTTTCGGCTGGCCTGGGAACGCCTCTGGATCCCCCCGGAAAAGCTGGATGAGGTGGCTGGGGAGAGGGAAGTCTGGGCGTCCCTGCTAAGGCTACTGCCCCCGCGACCGGACCTCGGATAAGCGGTAGAAAATGGATTCCGTTTCATCTTTGTACTGACACTTACTAAAATGAAAAAATTAATGAAAAAAAATTTGGTGGTAGAAAGCAGCTTATTGTTGCTGATACGAGTTACTGTTCGTACCTTTTTGACCACAGTCAGGGAGTAGCCAGATCCCAGTTTAGATTTAAGAAAGAGTGGTGACCCGCAGCAGCACAGCCTTCCTTGGGAGATGATGGCAATACGATCACCAAGTAGCTCTGCCTCGTCCATGTAGTGAGTGGAGAGGATGATGGTTCGGTCTGACAAAAAAAAAAAAAGAAAATGTGTTATTATGGTTGCCACTGGAACTAAAGACATCTCAAGCCTGTTCTCTTCCCCTAAAAATTCAACATTTAATTGTTGGGACCTATGTTATTTTCCATCCTACAGTGTCACTTTATTAAGCAAAAGTATACTAGGATGCACCTCAAACTGACAAATTCAGTTCACCTTTGCGGTATTTCAGCAACATGTCCCAAATGCCCCGACGGGAATACGGGTCCACCCCTGCTGTAGGTTCATCCAAAACCACCACCTTAGAGCCTCCGACAAATGCAATTGCCACTGACAGCTTCCTCTTCATGCCACCTGGTGATATTAAAGGGGGACAGTCAGAATAATTTTTGAAGTTATCAACTGTATGAGCAAAATTGTAATGTTTGTGAACAAACCTCCCGATCATAAGTATTTTTTGTGAAAAATGAACTTAAAATGCACTGTTCCAAATTATTACCCACAACAGTTTTAAAGAACTGAACATGATAAATGTTGAATTGGCAGCATTAGCGGGTCATTTACTGAAATCAAAAGCCATTCAATCAAAAACATCTTCACAGCTAAAGTTTTAACATAGGACCCCTTATTTGATAGCAGCCTCACAATTCTTACATCAATTCAACTTAATTTTATTTTTTTTAATGTCAGAATATTCTCCCATAGCTGCTGTTTGGATGTGCACTGCCTCCCACCCTCCCGCATAGATCTTTGGCTTGGGGATGCGCCAAAGATCAACAGATTTGAGGTCAGAGAAGGATAGGGGCCATACCATGAGTTTCTCTCCTTTTATGCACATTGCAGCCAATGACGCATATGTATTCCTCGAAGCATGAGATTGCATTAATGTCATGCATGAAGATGATTGTAATAGACAGCGTTTTTTCTTTTTGTACGATGACGCAATGTGATCAGTAAGAAACTCTGCATACTTAATAATTTACACACCTTCAGGGACCCTAAAAGGGTTGACCCTAAAGGGTAGACCAGCTCTCTCCATGAATCTAGCCCAAAACATGAATTTGCCACTTCCTTGCCGATGTCCCAGCCTCGTTGGTACATGGTGGCCATCCACCAACTATCCACTACTCCATCCGTCTGGACCATGCAGGATTAAAAGGCACTCATCAGCAGTGGTGTACCTGAATAAGTTCAATGAACGAAAGTTCATAAACTAGTTCATATTTTGGGTGAACGTGGACTGAGCTGAGTTAGTTAATTTATGCCTGATGAACATTATTGAGACAATTAATTATATTCAAGAGTGCCAGGTTTTGTTGGGGACTTCCAGGACAAAACCCGTCTGAACACACTATACATGAGCCTTCATATGAGCAAATGTGTTCTTTTGTAATACAGTACAGAATTGTAAAAATGGATTACTAGGAAAATTATTGTTTTTGTTGAACCCATAATATAGAATTAGTTTTTTAAATTAAAGAATAGATAAGACAAAATATTGTGTTTATAGTCAGCCAGATCTGCGAGGAATGCAAAGTTACCAATGTCCTTTCACCATCGTTCCTGTCACTGTGCTCCATGTTTGTGTTTGCACATTGAGGACATTAAGTCCTGTTTTTGTTTTGATTCCTCATTTAAAAAAATACCTTTCAAGGAACAAGTTTTTCCTCATGTTTTTGAGGTTGTAGGGTGAAAGTTGCAGCTGGCTACAACAGTGAACTGAACTTTTAACTAGTGCATGAATGAATGCTCATCAGCAAAGCAATCTCATGTTGAAAGGAATACCTCTGCTTTATTGGCTGCTATGGGCATAGCAAGGAGAGAAATTCATGGTGTGGCCCCAATCCCCAGCCCCGTTAGTCGTGGATATTTAGTTATTTATTTACAGATCATTTTAATCATGTACTACTGTCAGGTCATACTGACAAGTATATGTATATATATTTACCATGCTGTAAACATATGAGCTTACCAGAGA
The DNA here is from genome assembly GCF_024500385.1 of Phyllopteryx taeniolatus. Lineage (NCBI taxonomy): Eukaryota > Metazoa > Chordata > Actinopteri > Syngnathiformes > Syngnathidae > Phyllopteryx > Phyllopteryx taeniolatus. The sequence continues at coordinate 17,646,759 of NC_084508.1, read as the reverse complement.
GGGATTTAGTTTGTTCATGACGTTTATGAAGCAGTCCAACATCTTCAAGCCAAGAGTCTAGCTCGGCCTTCACTTCTTCCTCAGACATACCCTTCAGACGGCCATAAAACCATATATGCTCCTCCACTGTTAGACTGCAGCAGAGAGACAGAGACAATATGACAATTAGTGATTAATCAAGCGTTTTATTCCTGACGTAGCACATTCCCAAAAGGTTAGGGAGACAGCTTTCATGTGTGATTTGAGGATGAACCTAAAATGCAATATAACCTTTACAGGTGAACTTAATTTGATCTCTAAACTTTCGAATATGCGTGTTCAACGTCTCAGTACTTTTTGAACAATTTACTGTATTCTAATAAGCTGCTGAATGGCAAAACAGGTGTTTGATCCATGAATTGACATACTTTTTCCAGTTCAATTAAAATTGGTATTAAAAACATTTGGACATCACAAGAGCAAGACAATGCCTAACAATTGACAGTACCTCACTCCATTCTAAAGCTTTAACAGCATGTTCTCAGAGTGAAGTGGCCACATTGCTACAGTGATAGACTAGCGTAATCACAGAAAGGCATACAAGTGCTCCTTGTTAGAGGACAAAAACCTTAGCAAAAAGTCCTAAAACAATGAAGTTGGACATGTGCATTCTAGTTTAGAGAAGGTCGAATTAAGCTGACCTGTAAAGATTATAGTGCGACTTTAGGTTCATCCTGAAATTTCACCATGAAGACCATTAACCTTGTTTTTCTGAGCAGTCATCTACCAGTCATGGTACTTAGTATGAAACCATGTCAAAACCTTTGACTTGATGGTGTATACAACAACAATGAAGCACACACACTCCGGACCACTTAAGGTTACAAAATTCAAACTTCCGCCTTTACACTTTACAAAGACACTCATGTTTAGATTTCAATGGCGATGTCAGGAGAGGTGCTAATACAACAAGATTTATCATTATGCTTGCAGAGATTTTGGCTCACATGGAAATAACTTTTGTATTGGCTCTTAGGCTACCTTAGGTACGAGGCCCACAATTGTGACGTTTGTTGCTTTTTGATTACATAAACTGTAGGTCGGATGAGCGCGACGGCAACGTCCATACTGCACTCGCATCATTGACATGACAAAAAAATCAGGGCAAAAAAAATTTGAATTGACCTAAAGCGTTACCAGACTTCGGTAATGAACGTGCATCTTATTTCAGTGTCACTGAGTATAGAATAAGCAAGACAATCCTTACATATCAAACAGGACATTGTATTGTGGGCAAACTCCTAGTGTCCTTCGGATGGTGTCAACGTCTTGGCGGATGTCCATCCCATTGATGTAAACAGTCCCCGAGGTGGGCGGGAACAGACCAGTCAGTACAGATCTGACACACACATTTTTGTGATTAGCACAGATGCTGTATGAATTGAAATCAGTGACATGATCTTAATTGTGTATAGCAAATCAAATACAAACAAGTATTTTGAAACAAGGGGTGCACGTGTTTATACACATGGCTTCAGCTATAAATCAGAGAAATACGACAGAAACCTTCCAAAACTAAATCTGCTCATACATGGTAGTAGTTTTCCCTGCACCATTGTGACCCAGAAATGAAGTAATCTGCCCCTCATAGAACTTCAGGTTGAGGTGGTTGACAGCCATCTTGGCTCCTTTCTTGTAGATTTTCACCAGGTTACTGATGCTGACACCAAGGACCAGGTTAGTTGGGTCTGCTTCAATGCGATCTACATACAGTACATACACATAATTGCTATGAACAGCCCATGAACTGCACATCTGAACAAACTATGCTAATGTTAAAATGACAATATTCTAAACACAGTATGCAATGACTTTTGTCCTTAAGGTGTAGCTGTCTGCCAGTGAAATTAATGAATACAAGTTATATAAACGGTATAACAAAATAAGTGAAGGAAATTAAAAAAAAACAAATGTGTGGCAGTTTTTAGTCTCACCTTTATCCTGCTCGGCAGGGGCAGAGGGGATTTGCATGCAATCCTCCAGCGGAATTCCCCTCCAATAGTTGATATGAAAGAGGAAGTACCACGGCCGGGGCACGCCATATTCACCTGAAACACACAATCATCCGCTCTTGTATGAATTATTGTTTAAATTCCAGAGTCAAAGCATTTTTGTCATAGTATAATGCTGGTTGAAAAGAGCTAAACAGCATACAAACAATTCATGCCTCAAAATTTGGATTGTGCTGTGTATAGTGAAATGACACATTTTATGACAACAATATAGAGCAGCCTACTTCCCTACCTCGGAGGTACTGTATACTCAGCTGTCTAACTATGTCTACACTGTTAAGACATTTCATAGGGTTGTTACAGTAAGTCTTGTCGGTAAGTTAAACTTGAACTACAGCAACTTACCGACAACAGTGTCGAATCAATGTTTCTATTTATTGCGGTGCTGATGAGTTACACAAGGTAAGCAGGAGCTCTATTGGCTTGCAGAAGAAGTAGGCCAGGTAACTCTCACCTTAGCTTCACTTAGCATTGAGCAGAACTACCGGGATGTCACTATTGCACACACAACCCAGTCAGGGTTTCATGAAAAAAAAAAAGTGCAACATACATTAAATCTGGAGTTGAGTAAGAAACTCATTCAACGAACTACGGGTAACAAACACACATGATCAATGTTATGTTAATTCTTATCGTTCATTAACATCAAGTATTAACGTCTTAATTACGGCAAGTTCATTTTATGGCTTAATGCATGCTGGGAGCACACGGCTTCACAGTTCTGCTCCATGCAAAATACAGTAACTCTCTGTGTGACGTCAACCAAAATCCCATGATGTAGCGGAAACTGTAGTTAATTACTAGCAATCACCTTGGAAGTGTTTTACTCTACAGCAGGGGCATCAAACTCATTTTTGTGACGGGCCACATCATAGCTGTGACTTCCCTCTGAGGGCCTCTACAACTGTGTGAACCCATATAAATAACTTATAACCTCATATAATTACACACAGTATACACAACAAATTGATGAATAACCAGTTTTGAAAAAAGAAGCCTATAAAAACATGTTTTTCAACTATTACATTTCTAAGCAAAGGCGGATTTCTAAGCAAAGGCAGATTGGTAGCAAAAATGCTTGCAATATCCCAACGTTTATTACACTACGACACAATTAGAAATTTGGATTTGCTTTCGCAGGCCACATAAAATGATGTAGCATGCCGGATCTGGCCCCTGGGCCACCAGTTTGACACGTGCGCTGTAAGGTATGTAGTAAATAACTATAATTTACAGGAATGTCCCAACAGCGTCTTAAAGGTTGCTAACAGACAAAATTTAGTCAGAACATCAAAAATTATATGGAAGGAAAATATAATGAAATCCAAACCTGGGTTTACATGTAGACCAAATATAAATGCTCCATAAAAACACCAATAATAAACCAAAATCCAAAAGAATGGTGTTCTACTCCACTTACAAGTTTTATAACCATTAATCGCCTCCTATGCTGCAAGTTGCATTTTGCAAAGAGACATGTACAGAAAATAAAGGAAAATGCAATCATACCAGGGAAAACAGCTTCGATGTACCAGGCTGCTATAGCATATATGAAGGCATCCATATAAAGCATCGCTATAGATGTAGCAAAGTTGTAGGAGTCTCCCTCCACTGGACTGGACTGCAAATTGTTCCACTGGATCCCAACACCTTGCTCCTCGTATTGAGAGAAATACTCAGAGCCAAACCCAAAGGCCACAGGAGACAGAAAGCTCTGGGAAAAATCAAAACACTTTTTCAGTACTAAAAGATGTATATTTAGCAAATATGCCACATTGCGTTGAGAAAGAAGACATTCACATTAATTTCACTTACAGCGAAAACTTTAAGAGTGGTGGTGACGCGGTCTCGCCATGCCACAAACAGTACGTATGGAAGGTAGAGGCTAAAGTATATGAGCCCCCCACATGCAGCAGCCATGTTGGCTTTGGAGAAGAAAGTACTGATGAGGAAACACTGCGTGATGGTGGCAGTGGCAAATGCCGTCAGGAAAAAAAATAAGACAATCCCATTGCTGTATGGCAGGATGTCACCCCACTAGAGAGAAGGAAATGGAAATGTATTATTATCATCATCATCATCATCATTTTATTATTATTAAAGCACTAGATTTGCATGGGCAAAAGTATTGTGATAACTGGCCATTAATTACACTGAACACAAGGATTACACTGTTTCTAAGACTTGACAATTGATTTCGTATGTTAGCCTGTCCCTTCTATTCCAGTCTGTTATTTCTGTCAAATACATTTGATGCAGTGAGTGAGAGCTCTTCTTGCCTTAAGTACAGCAATAAGGAGCGTAGAAGACAGCAGGAAAGGCACAAGACTGCTGATGAACCAGCTGAGCCACAGTGTTCCTGTACTCAGTCCCATAATCTTCATGGTTTCTTTCAGCCTGGCTTCCTTCTCGTAAACCACACCCTTAATGATTATCGCCACAGAATAGATCCAGGCCAGCGTCAAGAAAAGCGGAAGGGTGCGATTCAACACTCGAAGAAAACTGAGAACCACAGTTTTAGTTCGTGAAAGCGTTAACAAAAAAAAATTGAACCCTTAATCAGTTGAATACATGGAACACTTGCACTCTCGGAATGTAAAACAAAAGCTGTATGACAATTACATTCATTTAAAAAGGTTAAGAATGGAGCTACTGCCCCCGCGACCCGACCCGGATAAGCGGTAGAGAATGGATGGATGGATGGAAGAATGGAGTTTTAATTAAATCATAAAACAAAACTGTTTCCAATATTGTGACTCCCATGTAGCTAAGTAACACAAGCAAAATATTTAACACCCCTCAGTTTAATCCAGTAGTTCTTACACAATACAACCACAATAAGTCTTAAAACCCATACCACTCTTGACAGTGTCAATCAAAACTGCCCAATATTATCGATGTGATGATATAATTTCGATAGTTATTGAAATGGATCTCCTTAGATTATCAATGTTGTGGCAAGTTGGTATGTGAGCCTTTCAGCTCACAAATACTGTGTAGAAATGGGTTTATATTGCAACATACTGAATTTTGATACTGCAAGACTTACATATCATCCACAAAGCAGGGGTATGGCATTTGCTGAATGTAGAGGCCAATGTTTTGTTGTACATTTGTCAGAATATGGGACACGGCTTTTTCCACCAGGTCCTGAACATACACAAAGCCGCCCCTAATGTAGCGCATGTCATTGATTGGGTCAGCTGCTGGACCAGGATCCCAAGACCTGGAGTTGTTAAAAAACAACAATCAGCATGCTCAGAAATGGTGAGCAAAAAAAAATAAAAAATTGTTAAAATTGGGTTAAACGCACTTTACAGTGAATTCAGATATTTGATTTTAAATACGGCGGCACGGTGGACGGAATTTATTTTTATTATCTGGCTGGCACAGCTGTGGAGGTGCACACTAACGAACCAGTTGGGATAGATACATTAGGTCCACAGACATACACTGTACTTAAGTTGCCAGCAGTTATCACCAGCTCGTACTGTACTCAATAAGCGTACCTGCTCAGTCTTGTGTCACACTGGCCAAGAGCAGTGACATGCTCCACACACGCAAGGATCACTGGTGCACTTCCGCAGAGACGTCTATCTGCATGTGAGACTATGAACGCGCCACATTTAAAGGGAATGAGAGGAGCCGCTTAAATTGGCGGTGAGTAAGTCGGCACAAGGCACACCTACTTTGGCGCAGCCTGCCTACCAAATTACCAACACCAGTCTAACATACCCCAGGCACAGTTGCGCCGCGCAGGATTTATCCCAGCCACAAAATAGAGCCCACAGTGTTAAAACTGTAGCTAAGTTACCATTTCATTTCAGTTTTACTAATATTTTGGGGGCATTGCTATAAAGCACCAGCCAGTGACGCCCTTGGGTGTCCGTAATGAGTTGCCCTCGCCCACTATTACCCCAAAAATTAATCTTTCCTTCTTCGGATGGTTCGCTGACATTGCCGCTTAGAGTGGCTCGTTGTGGTCCTTGAGTGCACACACGACTTGGTGAGATAGTATTCCAGCCACCAAAGGCTTTTGGCCAATATATTTTTTTGGCTCAAACATGTAATTATGTGTAGGCATAAGAAAAGATGAAACAGCGTCAGCCTCACAGTTCTGAGGACCCGGGTTCAATCCCGGCCCCGCCTGTGTGGAGTTTGCATGTTCTCCCCGTGCCTGCGTGGGTTTCCTCCCACATCCCAAGAACATGCATCCTGCCCGATGATGGCTGGGATGGGCTCCAGCACGTCCGCGACCCTAGTGAGGAAAAGCGGCTCAGAAAATGGATGGATGGATGGGTTGCCGAAGTAGCATCCTTTTTTCCTAGGTTGTCGTAGAGGTATTTGATGAGTTGACGGTTGAGGTGAGAGTGGTTTCAGCTCATTCAGTGAGCACGCCCACAGTGTTTGAGAGGGGAGAGAACAGATTTCTCTTTATTTTGAAGCCGAATTTTATATACTTCCACTTTTGACTTAAAGACACTTCACTTTTTCATTTTACAAGGGAATTTTTCATCTGGCATAACTTCAATAAGCATCAGACTACCTGTCCTTGATTTTATCAGTGCGGGTAACATCATCAATGTCCATTCGGATCTTGTAGATGATGTTGGCCGGCAGCTCAGCAGATGAAGAGTTGGGAAGCACAAACACCACACCTGCCCAAAATTGTCTGTCCTCCAGGAGCTCCAAAGCTCTGCCGATCAGCTGATCTTCACTCGTCAACCCCTCCAACTTGTTGATGAAGAAGCACTGTTGGAGACGAGACATGGAGCTGTGCACTTGATCTCAGTAGAACTAAAATTTGCATTTGAAGATGTAAACCTCTGTGACTTGTGCAAGATAGGTGATGGCGGAGTCTAGGTCTTGGTAGATATCCCGCCAGGTTGAATTTTCGCCCCTACTCCTCGGTGCATCTGATGAAGGACTGGACAAGAAATGGGCTATCCGTGAGGTCGTCCATGACGTTTTTTCCAGTCGCTGGTTGACTCGTGTCGCAATGTTGGGCAGCTGAAGCAAACCCTGCTCCGACCGCACAAGTACGCATAAACACACACACACAGACAAGTAAAATCGCATAAAAGTGTTGTGAAGACATGAGCGTTGATGAACAGATTAACGTCTATATTGAGTCAGACCTGCAGTAGCGGAATCTCTACTCTAGTCTCCATGATTTTTATTATTTCTGGCCCCACCTCCAACCAAGCCTCATTCAGGTCCTTGAAGATCTGAAGGTCTTTAAAAGTCTTATTCACCTTCAATAGGCAGAAATAATGAATTCAGTTTGAATATATGCATTTAAATTGCTCAGCGCACACAAACATTTGACTGATAATTCTAAAACCATTTTTTGAAGTCTACAGTACCTCTTTCATAACTTGTTGAACTGCAGGCGTGTCTGGTGCATACAACAGTTTTCCAATGAGAATGGGTTTAACTACTCGCCATACAATAAGGGACATGGGATTAGCCTTTATACTTTGCATCAAATTCTTGCAGAAGGGAGCTTTTAGGGAGGGAAAATTAGACAAAGACAATTAAAATAGTCATGGCACAGGCAACGCACTAGGCTTACTAATTGAGTGTTTTACTTACTGGTCTGATTAGTAGGGCCATCGTTCATGTCTTCAAAGCCGTTTGTTCCCATGATTGATTTAATATTGTCGTCTTCATACCAGTTGAATGACGGGATTCGTTTACTGTCAATCTCAGAGCGATCGCACATGATCCTTGAGAATGCCTGGAAACTTTCCCTGGAAACTTTCCCTTGAGACAACAGGCTCAATTCCTTGCTCATGTCCGAGAAGCTGGAGAGGGATGAGAACTGAGGGGGGTGGGGGGTACACAATGCAACAAAAAGGGAAGCAAAAGATCAATTGAAGTGAGGGTAATCTTCCTGTGCAGTTATGTTTGCATGCACTTACAACAGTCATGATGTCAGAAAACTCGTTGGAAATATGTTTGATGGATAGGCCGACGTCTAACAGGTCGAAAGGGGTGATACCGGACTAGATGGAAAACAATAAATACCTTGAAAACAGTGTTTTAGCAAAGTAAAAAAAAGTAATCATTTGCTTCATTTTCCTATTTCTTATACCATGAATGTCTTGCCGAGCTTGGTCGTGTCCAGCTCAGAGATAAAGAGCCGATGGGCCTCCTGAATGACATCAGTGGGCAGGTTACACAGCTGAGTTTGCAGGTCAACCAAAGAGTCTTCCCCTGCGTCGACTCTCAAAAACTTTTTTAATTCCTCTATATTGCACACAAGGTCTTTTAGCTGCAGCTCAGGTCCTGTCAAATAAACCTACATGGGAGGAATAAAAAGGTGTTAGAAGGGCCAACCATGACATATGATAAAGTATCTACAAGTACATGTTTCTGCAGGAACCTGTGCAAATGTGGTACAGTTCTTGGTAGTTTCAAGCTAGCCCATAAAAATTACACACTTGTACAGAAAGCCATGCACAGTTCCAAGAGTCCAACCATTACCACAATGTTCTTCTATTTAACATACAATGGTAAAAGCTAAAATCCATTTTCACAGACACGGATCAAATTTGGCACGTGTTGCAGCCATAAAATTCTAAGTTAATGATTATTTGCTAAAAACAATAAAGCTTATCAGTTTGAACATTAAATATCTCGTCTTTGTAGTGTATTCAATTAAATATAGGTTGAACATGATTTGCAAATCATTGTATTCTGTTTTTATTTACGTTTAACACAACGTCCCAACTTCATTTGAATTGGGGTTGTATTACAAAGACCATTTCGGTCATCACAAATGCTTATATGCATGGAGGTATGTCAGAGTTAATATGGTGGCACACTGAAGGTGCTAAGTTGATGGAACAAAAGATATATACATGTAAAACTTCATAGACATTTTTCTACAGGCAAGGGAGCTTAGTTAAATTCATTTTTACTCTTTTTTTATTCTTTCAAGAAGATGACTTCGGGAAGCCTGCAGAGAAGCTGAAACTTTGACATATTGGCATTAAACTGCGTAATGAAGTGAAGATTAGTAGAGCAAAAAACAAAAAAACAAAAAATGGATAATGTTTCCATTACGATTGCTTTTACTTTACTTGACATCAGAGTATGTTGTGAGGTCGGATGCATCATTATGGCAATTTCACCTTAAAATTGAGATTAGCACTCAACAGCTTCTTCACAGTCTCAGGTGAAAGGCCGGCTTTGGTGAGCAAGTAGGGGGAAAACTTCTCATTGGCTCTTAGGAACTCTGCTACTGGGAGAGCTGGAGTGAATCATAAAGAGAAATGAGTAGTGTTAGAACTGAAAGTTAGTGAGCTCAATACGAAAAGTTCTATAACAGAATATTATCTTAAAAACACATGAAAATAAAACAACATACAATGGCTAAAGAATGCCTGATGAGTGATTTTGGGGCAATACAAATTATAAGGCTTAAACTGTATCAAAAGTACAGTATATTGAAGTATTAGTGGGTCAGTGTTGAACAATAACACCTGCTAACACTCAGGAGTTTGTAACAAGTAAAGCAAAATTGGCTGTTGACATGTTTTCTTGTATTTTTCTAGTGCATAAAAAAATTACAATCGTCCAAAGAGACAGCAGTATCTCTGCATCAATAGCAGATTTTTCAAAGTATACTCATGGTTGTTTATTTACTACTTTTGTTGGGGGTGGGGGGGGGGGGGGGGTGTACAGTATAGCCAATCAACTGGTTCCATCAGCTTGAAGCTCTGTGTAAATGTTTTCATTCCATGTGTCAAATCTGTAATCATATGCATTATTTAAAAAGCATTGTCTTTTCATACTCAAAGATATGTGAGAGAAAATATAAAAATTTCAATCACATGTCGAAAGACTTATGACAAGAACTGTTGTCACTGCTGGTCAAAAAACAACATTACCATCAACTTTGAACTGGGCTGTTATGTCAACTGATTGCTCAGAATCAGAACTTATGTCAAAAGGAAAGTCAAACTACGGGTTATTATACATGGCCAGAATCCAGGTCTCTCTCCCAACTTCTGGATGGTGCTCCTCAGACCCTGGAGGCTGTTGAAATCATGTTTTGCACTGTAGTCCAAAAGCGTCTGTGCATCCACAAAGACACGAGAAATTCTGGAAGCAAAAAAAAAGCCTTTTGACATGCATCTATGGTAGACTACTGTATAATGGTGCCTTTTCAGTTAACTTCTGAGACAACACAGTTTGCCCACTTGATTCCATGTTTTGGAATTTGAAGTCACTCAACTCAGCAAGTAACACAGCAATAATTAAGCACACACTATTCTTATGGATTCTGAAGAAGGTTGTAAGGTTATAATGTTTGTGACCAGTAAACCCACATGGAGTTGTCAAAGTTGCCAACTTTGCCTGGAGTCTCCCCTAGTGTTGGGCTGCTATAGCAGGGATTGTCGATGTTGCAGATAAAACCTTGAATCCAGGGCAAGGTGCCTGCTGATGGCAAGGCCTTGTTTGGAAAATGACCTGACAAAAAAAATAATAATTATCCCAGAACACCACAGCATGACAATGCTGGCCAAAGACTTGAAACTGAGAGAATCCCAAAATTTACTGCTGTTACATAAGCACAGGCTGTGTTTCTTAATTTTGATGATGTCTTCATACAGTATGCAATGTTACACTTTTGTGAACCATAACTGGAATACAATCATATTGTATTTGATATTACGTATGTCATTGTAATTTAAATTATATAATATACTATACTACTACTAGATCTTAGATACCAGTAGAAAACTACTTCCTGTAATACTCAAAGAATATCATACGTAGAAAGCCCTGAGATTAACATAACGTCAAGATATACTCATTCGGTCCAGATTTTTACTTTTTGGTGTCCAAGGAACATTCATTCAGAGATTAGAATACAAGCTTCAACTTTGAGTCAGACATGCTACTCATAGATGTTTTGTGTTTTTTTTACGGTTATATTAAGCTATTGTGTGGTCACCTACTGCTAGCGCAGGAATTGGAAACAACAACAGTGTCTGTGGAGAAGTGTGTTAGTTACCAAATTATTTGTTAGTGGATGGCGCACGGCTTGTAAATTGTGTTCTGGCATATAGAAAAAAATTTTTACGGTTATATTAAGCTATTGTGTGGTGGTGGCATGTCACCTACTGCTAGCGCAGGAATTGGAAACAACAACAGTGTCTGTGGAGAAGTGTGTTAGTTACCAAATTATTTGTTAGTGGATGGTGCACGGCTTGTAAATTGTGTTCTGGCATATAGAAAAAAATGGCAATGACCTAATATTACTCACATTGGCCCTGCTGAAAAGGACGATTGCTGTTACGAACATAAATGAGGATAACAAAGATGAAGAGCGGCCAGAAGAGCTCGATAATCAGTTGAATCTGCATGGGCGAGAGAATGCATGGTTAATGCTGAGTGACCTGCATGGGTGTCCACCTCCAAAACCCAGTACCGTAGCAGGGACATAAATGTACACTGCAGTATAATCAGACTGTGAGCATGTCGGAAGAATACTTCGATGACTTCCTTATTTCCATCAATATCCTATGAGGAAGCAGAGTCTGGGTACTCTGAGTTGGGTACGCCTACCCCTGGGGTTGAGGCCACCAATGTCGTAAAGCTCCTCAGTGGCAGGGCCTGAGAAGTGGATGAGATCCGCCCAGAGGTCCTAAAGGTTCTGGATGTTGTGGGGCTGTCCTGGTTGACATGCCTATGCAACATCGCAGGAACTTTGCCTCTAGACTGGCAGTCCTGGGTGGTGGTCCCCTTTTTTCCGAAGGTTCACTGCCAAACTGTGAACTGTGTGGAATTTGCATGTTCTCCCCGTGCCTGCGTGCGTTTTCTCCGGGCACTCCGGTTTCCTCCCACATCCCAAAAACATGCATTAATTGGAGACTCTAAATTGCCCGTAGGCATGACTGTGAGTGCGAATGGTTGTTTGTTTCTATGTGCCCTGCGATTGGCTGGCAACCAGTTCAGGGTGTACCGCGCCTCCTGCCCGATGACAGCTGGGATAGGCTCCAGTACGCCCGCGACCCTAGTGAGGAGAAGTGGCTCAGAAAATGGATGGATGGATATAATAAACAGACAATGTACATGTTTAACAAGTTTTCCTACAGTTGCTTTGTCTCGGCTTGAAAGTGCTTCAACCTGTTTTGGGGAATGCGGAAGTTGGTTGTGTCATTGGATTTATCCTATTTTTGAACCCCAGTGGGCGATATTGTTTAAGCCGTTATAAGCCTGCGTGTTTGCATTAATAAATGATTAAATGTGGAAACTGGAGGTCTATCTGTATCCGTCAATCAATCTTCAAATGTTCCATCTCTATTATTTGAAACTTAAGTTTACATGTTTACACTTTTAAAACTTTATTGACCTAAGTATTCTCTTTTGCTGCCAAACTCTGAAACCTCGCCCACTGGATAGCCTCCTGGATGCAGATTTTTCTGTATCACAAGAACTCTGCCTCACTACCCACAGCCAGCCAACGTCAAATGTGTTGATCATCTTGATTACGCCACACAACTGTCTTCTTTTTTTTTTCCTTCATCATGTGGGCTCACATATTAAGATGTTGAAAATCGCTGTGTGTGTGAACCCTGCTTTGCATGTTAGTCTCGTCTATTTCTGAACACAATCAGAAGAAAATAAATAAATAAATAAATGAATGAATGAATGAATGCACCTTGTTTCTTCTGCGGTAGGTGATGTTCTTCCAGAGCAGGAGAACAAGCTGCTCGAAAATATCCATCACTCAACAGCTACTTGACCTCTATGGATATCACTGTATAAAAAAAAAAAATATTTAATTAAAAAAAAAAAAAAACATGGTGAGAGATAGTTCTATAAGAGCCATACGTATTGTAGTTCTAGGTGCCGTTTCATTCAAAATTCAATGCTGCAACACAAGACGCCTTTTCAACAATGCACATGCCAATGGAAGTAGTAGGAATTAAATACAGAATTCTCGCATCGACCCCACAGTTATTTTGTAAGAGTAAACCGACGTTTGCTTTTATATATAGTGAAGGTTGTCTTACGTGGCCAGTTCGGTGTGCTCAGGACTGACAATCCCCTGTTTATCCCGAAATCCTTCTGATCCCAGCAGACTAATCACTTTTGCTCTGCGTGTTTTCAAATACAGATCGTTTTGTACGTAGCCCTTGAACTTTGTCAAAGAAAAGGCTTATGCCAAAAAGGTTTGATCTGGCTGTCATCTTTTAAATGTACAGTACTCACTGAATAATGTCGTCAAGCTAGTTACCGACAGTTGTTGTGTATTTGTTGCTGCTGACTGGACAACTAACAACAAATGTCAGCGAGCAATTAAATATAACGTAGTTATAGGTTGTTAAATATATATATTTAAAAACAACAACAACCTTGTTAACCCCAGACAGCCGTAAAAATGTGAATTTATACCTTTACAGGTTACAGAGGAAAACGTCATTGACTCTCCATTTCCCCGTTTGGAAGCAAGAAGAAAATCATACAAGCCCGGCCCACAGAAGGCGCTAATTGGCCAATACCATTACATAACCGGAAGTCAAAGAAGCCGGTAAGGGATGTAATTGGTCAACACCAATGTTTTGGAAAGTTCAGACAGCTGATAGGCCATGTGGCAGAACGAGCAAGTCAATGCGTTCTTCACCGGACTCTGTTGTTTTTGTTGATTTGTTTTTTAAATTGAAGGAACAAATACATAAAACAAAAAGGCATTTCACATTATATATCACTTACATATGTACATTAAGAGCCGTAGGGTACTGCACGGGAAGCGTTGCAGTATGTGACAGAAAAGAGAAGCGCACGCACGCACACACACGCACACACACGAAGGGCTTTATAAAATAGTTTATCAAGCAGTGAAACAAGTTTAAGGCCTTATTATTCTTTACAATCTTCAAAGACCTATACCAAAGTAGAAAATCATTCAACAGGGTTTTGTCTTAAAATATCTACATTTGTGAATTTAAAAAAAAACTTCCCTAATAATAATAGCACATTATAACAAAATCCAATTGCTTATCTTTGCCAAACACACCAAACTTAATGGACTCAACCGTCCAAAGTAACAGTTCAGTGTTTGGACTGAAGGCCCTGCATATCCAACCAAAATGCCTGTACCAATTTGCAGCTAAAACAAAAATAAAAATAGAACTAGATGTTCGAGGTTGACAATGTCCTTATCACAAATAAAGAACAATTCGACTCAATATTAAATTTTAGTCTCAATAATTCCTTAAATCTCTTTATAATTTGAAGATTTACTTGAACTGTAAATGAAAGCTATCTAGTTCTAATTTGTTTGATCTTATCACCTTTGAATTCACCCTAATTTTGCCAGAAAAGAATTCCTGTGTTAAAGTAGTCATGATAAATCATCACACAAATAAAAAGATTCCTTGTATGCAGACCTGTTTTAGTCCAGGGGAGACATTAAAGCAGTGCCTTCACTAACCATTGACAGGATGTGGAATGGCTCTCATCAGCCTTTCTTCTATTTAATACAATACTGAAGATTATATTTATCACAGAACTCACCATTCTGTAGCATATTCCCTTTCCGTCAAGGAAATTAGCAATTTCACAGATTTCGCTCATTCTCCATTCCATCTGTGTACAGATTTTCTACTCCACAGAATACATGCACGTGTTATGTAGAGTGAAGTTATGTTTGAACATTTTCTTCCAATAGAGAACCAAAAACTGCATTTTCACAAAAAAATCTACCCCACCCAATTTAAAAAAAACAACTTCATTTTCAAAACACAGTTCATCACTTCAAAATCAATAGGTTCACCTCCCTCTACATGACTTTTAACCATGTCTACTTTCATAATGTACTGGCATCTATTCCTCCCCATTCCTCCATATAAACCCAAAATTAATGCTGTTAATTGCCTTCATCATTTTAGTTGAAATAGGTACAGAGAAGGCCAGATACTAAGGCCAAGACTAACAATCTGTTTTGGATAATAGCACCCTCCCAAAGATTCTAATGTCTGTTAAGCATGGATTTATATTTATCTATATATGGATTTTATTTATTTATATATGG
Organism: Phyllopteryx taeniolatus; assembly: GCF_024500385.1. NCBI lineage: Eukaryota > Metazoa > Chordata > Actinopteri > Syngnathiformes > Syngnathidae > Phyllopteryx > Phyllopteryx taeniolatus. The sequence goes on along the minus strand of NC_084508.1, from coordinate 17,631,654 downwards.
ATTTATATTTATCTAAATCCATTAGTTTTGTCCTTAAATACCCAGGTATTTAACCCCGTGCTCGACTGTAATCCCATTAACTGACTGTAGAGGACAGTCATGCAACATCAAAAGGTCTCATTTATCTTGATTTAATTTCAAAGCAGAAGCCTTTGAGAATATACAGTCTTTAAGAGCTAAGGGAATTTGATTTTCATTTTTCAAGAACACCCACTATTTGTCTATCCAACACATCTAACCCTCTAATAGGGCCATTCGTCATGGGAATCAGAATCATCTTTATTTGCCAAGAATGTCAAAAACACACAAAGAAATGGTCTCAGGTAGTTGGAGCCACTCTAGTACGACAACAGACAGCCATTTGAAAGAAAATACTTTTGCGACATAAAAAAAAATAACACAGTATGGAGAGTCACTGAGCAATGAAAGATTACCAGTAATGTGGTAATACGGATATTTAAAAAAAAATTTTTTTTACAATTGTGCAAATGCAAATGATGCCGAGTCCTCCAGCAATTTAAACAGTTTTAAGTGACTAGTAGTGCGATAGTCTAGAACAGTGTCAATTGTGCAAATGGTGCAGATACTTCTCAAGCACCATCAGTGTTGGTCAGTATTGGTCAACAACAGATAGTGCAGAGCGGTGAGACTACGACAGTGAGTGCACGAATAATGTATAATTGGCTCGACAGAGATGTGACAACCATCTCAAGACAAAATTGGCAGCATGTTACAATGGAATTGTAAGTTAACTCTTGGGAAGAAGCTGTTGGAATGTCTGCTAGTTTTAGTTTGCATTTTTCAATAGCGCCTACCTGAGGGAAGGAGCTGGAAGAGGTGGTGACCAGGATGTGGCGGGTCCAAGAGGATTTTGCATGCTCTAGTGTTAAAATGGGTAACACCTCTGCTAGCATCATGAAGTGGTGAACTTCCACAACCCTGACGTATCCATCTCAAATCTTGAGCAGTTGCCATTTACTGAAGCTACAAACTTTCAATACCCTCATAAAGTACACTAATAAATTCAATAAATCTGTCACCAAACCTAAAATAACTGATATAAAGTCCTCAAAATAAAGGTGTGCTAACCAGAATAAAAGGCCTTATGAAAATCTAGAAATAGAATAAAGCCCTCATAATGAACCACATTTATACCACTCAGTCCATTACTAGGGTTATGCCAGTTATCCCCACAGCTTAAGAGAAAACCGACATTTTTGTTTACATGTATAAGTAATAAAGGTTGTTTTACGAGGCCGGCGTTTTCTGCTCAGGGCTGACAATATTCTGTTTCGTGTTTATCCCGAAATCGTCCTGATGCCAGGAGACTGTGCGTGTTTTCAAAGACACTTGAGCTTTGCGAACTTAAAGGCTTTATGACGAAAAGGTTTCTTCTGGCTGTTGTTTATACGAACAGTAATTATTAAATAATGTCGTTACGATAGTTAATGGACATTTGTTGTGTATTTGCTGTTAACAGCTAACAAGTCAGTGACCAATTAAATATAACATAGTCAAAGCCTATTTAAAAAAAAAAAAAAAAAACTACCCAACAACCTTGATAACTCTCCCAACAGCCATAAAAATATTAATTTATACCTTTACAAATTAGACTAAAACGTCATTCAGTTCTAAAGTCAATTTGCCCGAGTGCTTGTCATCGATTCTTTATTTCCCTGTTTGTCACCAGGAAGAAAAATCTTACACGCCCTGCCCCCAGAAGGCGCTACTGGCCAATACCATTACATAACCGAAAGTCAAAGAAGCCGATAAGGGATGTAATTGGTCAACACCAATGTTTTGGAAAGTTCATCCAGCTGATAGGTCATATGACAGAAAAATGAGACAAAGCGTTCCGCATTAGCAAGTCGTGTCCATGCGTTGCGTTCAGACCCTTTCACAAAATATTGGCAAGGCGTCTGACTGTGCTGAGGGGGCGTCAGCGCGTTTTGAGCGTCGCGTCAATGCACAGGGCGTCTGATATGTGCTGAAATATGTACCAGCAGGAACTGACTTTGAATCATTTATATTTGAATTCCTACACTTGCACAATTGCATTAAAAAAACGGACTTTGAAAAACATAATGTGGATTTGTCTTGTTTAATTTTAAACATTGCATTTTTTAAAACAAAATCTGAATAGTGTAATTTGAAATTGAATTTATTAGTTCCGAACTGAATTCAAATAAACCTGAAAGGGAATGTGAGAATTTTTATCCGCATTGAATATTATATTATTATTAATACAATTATATATATAATTTTTTTCCCCCACATTCAGGGCGGCACGGTAGACGACTGATTAAGCACATCTGTACTCCGGTTTCCTCCCGCATCCCAAAAACATGCGTGGTAAGTTAATTGAAGACTCTAAATTGCTCGTAGGTGTGATTGTGAGTGCAAATGGCTGTTTGTTTCCGTGTCCTGCGATTGGCTGGCAACCAGTTCAGGGTGTACCCCGCCTCTCACCCGAAGAAAGCTGGGATACGCTCCAGCACGCCCGCGATTCTAGTGAGGATAAGCGGTACAGAAAATGGATGGATATTTTCACATTCAGTTTGATCATTTCAGATTCAGTTTGATATATTCAATTTCAAATTAGCTGTGACTGACATCAGGGCACTGTAAGGAATAGCAATCGATTGGCATTACAGCCAAGGCTGTAAGGGAACGTCGACCTCCCAACCTGGCTGTCACGTACGATAGCCAGGCTGCTACATTGCCCTGGCGTCTTCTTTTGCTTTCAGCTTGTCCTGTTAGGGGTTGCCACAGCGTGTCATCCTTTTCCATGTAAGCCTATCTCCTGCATCTTCCTCTCTGCCCTCATGTCAATTTACATAATGCCACTGTGTCTATTAATATACTCACTCACTCACTCACTCTCGCTCTCTCCCTGGATGTGTCCAAAAGTCTGCTCTCTCTAAATTTGTCTCCAAAACATCTAACCTTGGCCATCCCTCTGATGAGCTCATTTCAAATCCTATCCAACCTGGTCACTCCTAGGGAGAACCTCAACATCTTCATTTCCACCACCTCCAGCTCTGCTTCCTGTTGTCTCTTCAGTGCCACTGTCTCTAAGCCGTACTTTGTCCTTCATCCTAGTGGAGACTCTTCTGTCAAATAACACACCTGACACCTTCCTCCACCCATTTCAACCTGCTTGGACCAGTTTCTTCACTTCCTTACCACACTCACCATTGCTCTGGACTGTTGACCCCAAGTATTTAAAGTCCTCCACCCTCGCTATCTCTTCTCCCTGTAGGCCTCACTCTTCCCCCTCCACCCCTCTCATTCATGCACATACATTCTGTCTGTCCTCGGCTAATCTTCATTCCTTTCCTTTCCAGTGCATGCCTCCACCTTTCTAACTGTTCCTCCAACTGCTCCCTGTAGATCACAATGTCATCTGCGAACATCATGGTCCATGGGGATTCCATTCTAACCTCATCTGTCAGCATCACCACGGCAAACAGGAACGGGCTCAGGGCTGATTCCTGATGCAGTCCCACCTCCACCTTAAACTCATCTGTCACACCTACAGCACACACCTCACCACTGTTCTGTTGCTCTCATACATGTCCTTTACTATAGGTTACACTTTTGAGCATACAAAAGATAACTACATGCATACAAACTGCATACAAAAGATAACTACATGCCGATATGCTACATGTCTGTTTAATGAACATTTAATTTAAAAATATAGGTCTTATTTTTTTCTGCGCATTTTCATGTCAGGCACACAGGAAACACTAGACGCATTAGAGACAATATGCTTATAAATGTTCATCATTATGTAAATCCATGAAGTGTCAAACATTGCACCTACAGTATAAATTACTGCATCTCAGCTACTTATGGCATTGTTGCATATCTGATCATCATAAACTAAGCAATATAAAACCATCTCAGTGTTTTTACAATACTCAAACTTGCTTTCTAAAAATAACTATTGTGCTCAGTTTTGTTTGAGGTGGAAATGCTGTAGTTGCAAATTTGCTAGTTTGGCAAATGTTTGTTGATCTTATAACACTGATCAAATGTATTTGTCAAAGAAACACTGGCTGCTCTTGTCCAGTTAGGAGCCGATATGTTGAGGACGGCATGGTCTTCAAGTGAATCTGTGGGGAAAATGGGGACAAAAAACAACTTGTCTTTGCAACCCAAAGAATATATCTAATTGTGAGTGCTTGATCCCTTACCTCTCCTACTGCATTAGTAAGGATCTGAATGATCTTATCGTGTGGTGTGGCGACAACGCTCTGTCCATTGATTTCAATGATGCGGTGTCCAACTCGGATGCCTCCTCTTTCTGCTATACCACCTCGCATTAGACTGCAGATCTGAGGGAAAAGATTATGTATTTTATTTTAAAGGTAAATAGGTACAAATAAGTACATGGCGATAACGGTTGTAAGTGTTGCTCTGCAAATATTTTCACATTTATTCATAACTTAGGTTATAATTGATCATATTGTAAATAATTACATATTTTTATGTCAAGATAGTTAATGTGTGAATTAAATGTAACAAATAGGGAATGTCATAAGTTTATTATGGTTGACAATCTTGTAATGTGTTCATGTCCGGAACAAATTTTAGCTGTGTTGCTACTACGGCAAGGTTTGAGAGCGGGACATCGACATCATTTTGTAACTACGTATGTCTACCTGTCACTCATGCTCCAAGTTATGCTGACGTTTGAAGCCAAAGGGATGATAAATAAGGCTTAAAATAACTTTCTGTGGATTACTGAACTTTTTAAAACTCTTTTCTTGGCAAGCAGCCAACGAGGTATTTCTTTGTTCCGATTTTATTTTATGTCGACGCTGTGCGTCTCATTCGTAGTGTTTGTTACTTTATAAATGTCATTTTCAATGTGTGAGCAAGATGTGCAAAGATAAAGAAGTTTAAGCAATAAAAGAACCGCCTGTATCTGTGTTGCTGTGGAGAGCTAAAACCGTGCTGGAGCCTGCGCTATTTGTTCATGCTGGCCAATTTACTGGTGGTACTAATTTCATTCATTTAGGGCCCCTCTGTACAGTAATATATATATATACATATATATATTTAATCAATATCTAGTTTAGATTTTTGTAGATGAGCCCCATGTTGATCCCAAATATGCAGAGACAATACAATAAAACATGAACATGACTTACAATGCCGTCCTCCACACTGAAGCCTAGCTGATACTTGGGATCTGGTCTCCTGATAATGGCCATGGTGACAGGAGGGCAGTGGACAATGCTGAGCTTAACATACTTCTGGCTTTTCAAGTCCTAAAATAAACACACAATTTGAATGGCCGAGTGCTCAGTGCAATGGTCAATGTTATAATCAAGTCTGTAAAGCATCATAATCCATAAAATATCTTATATTAATTAAGTGGATTCTTGACCTAGAATGATTGTCGTTTAATCACACTAAATTGTCTGAAAAGCACCTTGAAGGTATAGTATTTTTATTTACTGTGCACTTTTTTGTACAATTTCAATAAAATTATTGGGGGGTAGGGTTTTTAGTGCTCTTCCTTAGTCTCTTACCTGGATTATATTTTGGCAGGTAGTGATGGGCAGGCCCACCATGCTGGTGCCATTGACGGACATGATGCGATCACCGATACTGAGCTCGCCACAGCGCTCAGCAGGACCTCCATGAAGGAGGTTGGCCACCATCACTGTGGGAACGATAGAACCCCAGCCTGATTCCACCACTGCCAAACCCAAAATTTCCCCTGGAGCCTTGGTGATTGCAACCTGAGCCACAGAAAGATGGTCTTTTCATTATTAGAGTAATGAAATACTTTGACTCAGTTGCGGTTTCTGATATATGCCATGGGCAGCTGCCCAAGGCAGCATCAAGCGCAGCCCATCGATGATCGGCCAGCCAGCCGGCGACTTGTTTTGGAACCAATTCAACCAAAATGACATCCTGACCACATTTTATTCCACCGTTACCGTACTTTCAGGATTCTACACACACAAATAAACCTTTCGAGATAAAGGACCTAAGAAAGGTGGGTCTAAACAACAGTTTGGCCAAGTTGTCACAAATACTCGTAGGCCTACATACCTCTCTGATGTTCTGGGAGTCAGAGAAGTGGGCCAGGTCTCCATTGTAGAGCTCCTGACTTTCCAGGTAGTCGCTGTACTCGCCAGGCCGCAGATCGCTGGCCTTGATTCCACTGGCTTGAAGGAACTGCTGGTAGGCCACTCCGAATGCCTGGCCAATAGCCTGAGCTATGATCTGAGCCTGCATGGAGACACATAGGCCTTTTTCAAACTGCCATCCTCAAATCCGATTTTGCTCATATCCACATTGTGTCCATTTGGATTTAATAAAATTTGAACAGCAAAAATCACATGAATTCCAATTTGATCGATTCGAGATGGATCCCAAGCGGAGGTCTTATACTGGGTCGGGACTTAATCAACATTGACACTTGATAAAAAGCACTACCAGCTGTACCTCTAGTTATTTGATTTACGAGCGCCCCCGATGTATGAGTTTTTTGTGTTAGGAGCCAGCGCTCGGCTGCCTTTTTTTTGCTTTGTGTTGCGAGCAGACCTCCGTGGGTGGATAATGTAAATTTGGTTAGAGAGGAGATCACACATCTGAGCTGTGAAGTGGGCACTTGGAGACCGCCCCCCCCGCCCCCCACGCCCACCCAGATCGTTTGTATACGTGCTCGTCCGCCCCACTTGCCATATTGGCAAACAGGCGCAACCAGCCGTGTGCTTGCACAAAAATCAGGATGTGCCAGTTTTTGTGCTCTAACATAGTTGCGCAGTTCACAAAAAATAGAGCCCTAAATGTTATCAATTTTAAGTTTTATTTTGTACGAGACTGTGGGGGTGTGCCCGCGAGTATACAGCAGATGAATGACATCTCGTAATCACGCCTTCTGTCTCTGATTGGTTGTTTATCCTCAAGTGCGGTAGTCTCTTGCCAAATAAGAGGAACAAGATGTGGCCAGAGGCTGATTTTTTTCACAGATCATATTTATCATGTATTACTGTGAGGTCATAATGTCTGTTGTAACAAATATGACAGTGATTTTTTAGCACATGCCAGATACTTTAAGACTTTCACTCAAATAATATTTTACAAGGTGACTATTGACGAACTTTTACCAAAGTTATTTTCTGTTACGATACCTGTACTTTTAATCTAGTATCACTTTCAGGTATTCTATACAAGACTGCGACCGTCATCAGTTCACGTTACCTCACAGTAAAGTACAGGTAGAGTTGTGTTTAGTGCTTGTATTTTCGTTTTTTTGTGCAGGCATTTTTTCAGATTTCTTCTTTGTAACCATGGGTCCAAAAAGTGATTGATGAGAACAAGTGAATGATGTCCATTGAATTCATTCATTCATTCATTCATCTTCCGTTCCGCTTATCCTCACTAGGGTCGCGGGCGTGCTGGAGTCAGCACGCCCGCAAAACTTGAAATAATAAAAAAGCGTTTTCTCAACAAATTTTTATTTAAACTCCCTGCAGATGAAAGTGAGGAAAACATGGGGGAAAAGGCAAAAACAACAACTGTTTTTAAGTGAAATAAATTAAGGAACTGAGGAAAAACTATTTCTTTGAATTTTATTTTGTTATGTTATTACTGCACGTTTCTTTTTACAGTACAGTACTATACAGTGCTATTTAAAATATGTTACAAAAAATGTGGCATGTTTTTTGGGGGAGCTGGAAGGGATTAATGGCATTTCATCCATCCATCCATTTTCTGTACCGCTTATCCTCAGTAAGCTTGAAATAATAAAAAAGTGTTTTTCTCAACAAATTTTTATTGAAACTCCCTGCAGATGAAAGTGGGGGAAAAGGCAAAAAAAAAAACAGGCACCCACCTGTTCCCAATTAGCCTGTTCACCTGTGGGATGTTCCAAACAGGTGTTTGATGAGCATTCCTTAACTTTCTCAGTCTTTTTTGGCACCTGTCCCAGCTTTTTTGGAATGTGTTGCTGCCATAAAATTCTAAGTTAATGATTATTTGCTAAAAACAATAAAGTTTGTCAGTTTGAACATTAAATATATTGTCTTTGTAGTGTATTCAATTAAATATAGGTTGAACATAATTTGCAAATCATTGTATTCCGTTTTTATTTATGTTTAACACAACGTCCCAACTTCATTGGAATTGGGTTTGTAATATTTTTTGGGGGGTGGGGGGCTCATCTTATTCAAAGTACCCCAACTTATTGATTTCTAAAAGACACTCTTCCACCTTCTTTCAGTCTTGCCAACTCTGGGGAGGAATAAAACTGGGACAACCGCCAGACCCTTTTGAAATTCAAGAGTGTGCCCCTACAGACGAAAGAAACCAGGCAACTGAGGCCGAATTCAACAAAAAAGAGAAAATGTTATCCAAGGAAAAGGAATAAAAACACAATTCAAAGTTACCGGGCCCTGTGTGAAAACCTAATAACTGCTTGGGCCATCCTCAGCAGCGACAACTGACAATGAATCCTTCACATCTCTCTGGAGATATTTTGGCCCACTCTTCCTTGCAGAATTGTTTGAATTGAGCAGAAATTGAGGGGTTTCGAACATGATGGGCCTTTTTAAGGTCATGCCACTGCATTTCAATCTGACTGACTCGGCCACCCCATGATGTTGCTGTTGGGTTTTGTATCGTTATCCTGCTGCAGAACCCAAGTGCGCTTCAGCTTGATGTCACAAACTGATGGCTAAACATTCTCCTTCAGGACTTTTTGACAAAGAGCAGAATTCATGGTTCCACTAATCACAACAAGTTGTCCAGGTCCTGAAGGGGAAAAGCAGCCCAAGACCATCACACTACCACCACCATGTTTGACTGTTGGTATGATGTTCTTTTTCTGAAATGCTGTGCTACATTTATGTCAGGTGTAACGAGACACACACCTTCCAAAAAAGCTCAGGTTTCATCTCGTCAGTCAATATAATATTCTCCGAAAAGTCTTGGGAATCATTCAGATGTTTTTTTTTTTTTTTAAAGTAACACAAGCCTTTATGTTCTTTTTGGTCAGCAGTGGCTTTCACCTTGCCATGGATGCCAGTTTTGCCCAGTCTGTTCTCGGTAGTCTATATAATATTCTCCCAAAAGTCTTGCAAATCATTCAGGTTTTTTGTTGTTATTTTTTTGCAAAAGTAAGGCGCAGCCTTTATGTTCTCGTTGGTCAACAGTGGTTTTCGCCTTGGAACTCTACACCATCGATACCATTTTTGCCCAGTCCCTTCCTTATTGTTGTGTCATGAACATTGACCTTAACTGAAGCAAGGGAGATTCTGCAGTTCTTTAGAAGTTTTCCTGAGTTCCATGTGTCATTGTTATTCTCTTGAGGTAATCTTTGTAGGCCGGCCACTCCTGGGAAGGTTCAGCACTTTTACATGTTGTCTCCATGTGAGGATAAAGGCTCCCCTTATGGTTCGCTGGAATCCTAAAGCTTTACAAATGGCTTTTGTAACCCTTTCCAGACTGATAGATGTCAAGTACTTTATTTCTTGACTGTTCTGGAATTCTTTGGCTCGTGTGATTTTGTTGCAGCTTTTTAAGATCTTTTGTCCTACTTGATTTTGTTGGGACAGATTCTGTTTAGGTGATTTCTTGCTTGTACAGGTCTGGAGGTAATCAGGCTTGGGTGTGATCAGTGAAAATTAAACAAAAATTGTGATTAGCCACAATTAATTCATGATTTAAAAAAGGGGGTCATTACTTCTTCACACAGGGCCAGGTAACTGAATATTTTTTTTAAATAAATGAAATCACCATTTTTAAAACAGCATTTTAAGTTCACTTGGGTTATATCTGTCTGTTATTTACATTTGCTTGAGGATCTTAAACATTTAAGTGGGGAAACTATGCAAAAATATAAGAATTTAAGGAGGGAGGCAAATACTTTTTCACAGAACTGTATAATAGATGCTGTGAAAAGACAAAACTTTAATGACTAGATTATGTAAGGCCTGTCACACACTGAGCGACGTGAACCATCGCGAAAAAATTACTTGTGTACTCACACCCACACATCGAGCGAGCGAGGGAAGTCTGGGCATCCCTGCTAAAGCTACTGCTCCCGCGACCCGACCTCGGATAAGCGGTAGAAAATGGATGGATGGATGGAAGCTTGTGCAGTTTTGGTTGGCTGTTACATCCGCGATGTTGCAACACCCGTCATTCACAAAGGATTAAAATTTTCACTTGCTGCAAAACCAGTGACCCATGGTCAGCCACTCATGAAAACTAGTTGCCAACCCCACACACTGCACAACCGTTCAGTTGGATTTCATTTACCTCAGTGTTTTCCACATATACATTTATTTGTGGTGGACCACCACAAATGAATTTTGGCTCCCACTAATAGATTTTGGCTTTTGCTGCGCGGAGACTGTGCCGCTATGTGCTTCTGTGCATCTGCTAATCGATACCACCGCTTTCATTTCTGATACGAGACTGCAAATACAGTACCTCAAATGACTGACGTATCAAAAATATCAATCTTTGTCTGGTAGGCCTAAGGTTGTGTAATTTTTGTTTTAACTGGATAAACTACCTTGGAACAAGCAATGTAACTGACATACAAAGGGTAACGTGAATACAGTAGAAGGTCTAAATATTTCCATGTTGAGAACAAACTTACATCCACAGAAGAGAAGACGTGGCAGATCATTAAGTACTTCTGAGGTTTGGAGGAGGAGGGGGGGGAGGATGAGGACGAGGCAGTTTCATGGCCTTTACGCTTCCTGCGTGCCATCAGGACCACGATATCACCAATATCTGCGATGTAAGAAATCATCTGCAAAGAGTGATCCATCATGGCCTCCTGGGTGGAGACAGGATACATGAAAAGTACATTTTGTTGAAAACCGGATAGAAAAGTCTGGTTTCCCTTGAAACTGGCTGAAAGTTTATTTATTTACATTAAGTAATAGATTACGTTTCTCTTACATCCTCTTTGTCCGACGGAATGTCTTCCTATGTCATATTTTTTCACAAATCGATACTACTGGTCAGTCCCCATGTCGTCTGTTATTTTTACACTTTTTTTTTTTTAACAGTTTTGAAAATAGCTTGAGAGCAAATCTCAACTCAATTGAACACTTCAACAGTCGTGACTCCACTTCTTCCTTACTACGCATTAAGTCTGCTCAAGATTAAAAGTTGCAACGAGTCGGAAACTGATGTCTGTTTTGTATAAAATAACGAGCCTAATAGACAGTCTAATCAGCTCATTGTTTTTTGTATCGTATCACTTACGGCTCTTTGACCTTTGAAAGAGAGTTTAGGAAGATGAGGTACCAGTAACCACACTTGTAAGCTTTGGTTGACTATTTAAGCCTTTTCTGTTGTCGGGGGCTTAGCGCTAACATAGACTTTGATATAAGCGCTGCTAGTGGTCCCGTGTCTGTATCATTTTAATCAATGACAGCATATTTCAGTATTTTTTTTAGCAAATTAAAATAGCGATTGAACATAATTTTGGGGAGGCATTGTGTTGATGTTGGTGTGCAGCAGTATATGACAGCAATATACAGTATAATACCAACTTTAACGATGTGGTGTTTGGTAAACCGCTATTGATTTCCTGAAAAGTAGTGGTTTTAGATTTGGAGATGCGACGAGTCTGACAGAACGTGACTACATGAATAATAGCTTGTCGATCTGTTTAGCTACAAAACATTAAGGGTAATTCTTATTTTAATTAAATTAATTAAAGTCTTAAAATAGGTTAACTGTTTTGTTGGCATATTAGCTCCCCCCCCAAAAAAAAAGAAAGAAAGAAAAACATTTGGGTGAGATTTCATCCAGAAAAAAAATAAATAAATCACACCTGTGTAACAGCAGCGAGAACTTTGATCCTCTGAGTGGAAACAAACAGATCCACCTCAGTCATTGGCTGGGTTTCCCCTTCCGGAGCCTGACACAAATTACAAAGGATCAATCAGAAGACCCTCAGATGTAATGTACAACTGATGTCATATGCAAAATTTTTACATTTACAGCATGAGCACACAGTGAGGTTTACCTTAATACGGTCCACCGCCTCCTGAGCCTGTGCCATACGGGCATTAGTAGATGGGTTCTTCTCAGATTTGAGCTGCGTGGAGCCCAGGTACTTGGCACCAAATATGACTCCATCTAAGAGGTCTTCAGGGTCACATGGACCAGGTACTGGAAGGTAACGCACAAAAACACATAGCATATAAAATCCCTGAAACAAAGGTTCGGACAAGTAAACACATTTTTGATCCAGTTGATAAAGTAGTTCAATAGCGATGGATCGCTTCATTTGCACATCACAAGGCAACACATACAGTACTGCAATTGTGACATGACCTGGGAAAATAACTGTTCAATTATCAGATTCCCACATTTTGTTCATTATATAAATACCACTGCAGACAACGTACATATATTAAGAGCCTACAAATAGGCAATATACAACCTCTTAGAATGAACTTTTTCCTTATTTAACACTGGAAGGTAAAGCTAAAAATATGTACATTGGTTAGCCTCTCTATTATGAGAAATATACAGAAAGACTTACCATCTTTGTATGAAGGATAATCATCAGCATTCTGTAATAACAACAATCAGACTACAATGAATACTTGAGATTTCTAATCATTAAGAAAGGATTAAATTAATTAAAGGTACGGTAAATTATGCTTTGGCCCACTCAAAGCCAATTCTGATCATTATTATTACACAAACAAAGTTAGTAACAAACAAGTACAAGAGAGATGGCATTAATTTGTGACTCTAACTTACATTAGACTAACAACAAGAACAACAATTTCTAAGGTTTCACCAATCAATACATCACAATATGATTTCATGAAAAAAATAATCATTACACAACCTCCGATGGACAACAACACACATTACACTACTGTCACTTTAAGTACTCCACATGGAAGAAAAAAAAGAAATCATTCTATATCCTCTTAAAGGTTTTACAACTACTGTAAAACTGGATGAAGAATGTGGCATTTGCATAAATGAAGCTTACAAACATACACCATTAAATTTTCTATTATTATTATTTCATGTGCAAAATAAACTTATTATGACAGCTGTAATTTAACCAACCTGCTCGCTCTCTGCAGCAGCTTCTTCCCCTGGAGCCTCCTCCTCCAGTTTCACCCACACCGGCTCAGGACCGCCACTGTCTGGCAGCAATTTGACACAGTCTTCCCTGTATTGCTGCTGTTGACCATTTCCATACAGCCCCCAGAAACTCTGGGCATCTTCCCGGGTGTAGGAAACGGACACTACAGAATCCATTTCCCCTGTGAGGCGGTGGCAACTGGGATGGGGTGTAGCGCTGATGTCTGTGCACTGCAGAAGTCCCAACACATCTCTCTGGTGGCTTTCAGAAAACAACAACCCAGTGGCTTCAGTGCTGTCTTCCGATAAGGTTGATAATGAAGAACATGCCTCAAGATCACAGAGCCCCGAGTGTGGATGCTCATCTGAGCAGGGTGGTGTTCTGGGGTGAGGATGAGCTTCTTTCCCCATCATTTGAAGTTGGCAGAGCAAGGTTTGGATACGGGTGTGGTCTTCATCGCCTTGGATTTTGTTAGCTTCCTCATCCTCCACATCTGCATCATTATCATATGTTGTCAGCTCATGGTTATCTTCATCTTCCTCCACTTCACTCTCCTTTTTCAACTCTGTGTTTTTTGCCTCACGCTCCTGCTGGTGCACGTCAGGCGAAGCCACGGTGCCGTTCACGTCTAGGTCACCTGAGCCAGGAGGAGAGAGGAAGCTGGCGTCATTCAGTTCTTCTGTTGAGCCTGCTTCAGTGGAGGAATTGGAATTCCAGTCTAATGGAGGAGGCTCTATCATGTTGTACGGATCCAACGCCACCATCCGGGAATCGAGCTCCACAACATCAGACGCTCCATCAATAGAGGTCAAGCTCTGGATGTCTGAGGGTGCAGGGGGTGACACATCCAGAGTGCCGTGATCAGCGTCCATTTTACACGGAGCCTGTTGGAAGTCCAAATATGCCACGCTGTCATTCACAAACTTGGACATTAGCTAAGTGTGTGATTACACTGGAACGCGGAGCAGCAGTGCAGATGATGAATCTACTGCATGCTTTTATTGCTCGATAGTACATCTGGAGCTCTTTGTAAAACACATGGCCCTTGGCCATCGAGATAAGCAGCACAAAGTACACTGACAACATGTACGGGGAAGACTTGCACAGTTATCGATAGACAGACTTTGTGTCTATTAATTAAACTATGGAAAGGTAACACTAGGTTTAGGTAGCGTGTGTTTAAATGCTTAATATAAACGCGGTTAGACTGAAACTTTCGAGCTGTTTAATTCCACAATTCTTTTCTTGAATTGGAATGTGGTTAAAAGAGTAAACGCGACTCCCGAACAAATGAAATATAACAGTTCGCGAATTCAATAAAGACGACAAGAACTTAAACTGAACCGCGAGCTAACACACTTTAGCACTGACGACGCCGAGAGACACTGCGGGGAACTTTGAAAAGTGGGGCCATAACGATCAACACAAGCTAACAAATATTTGGTCGGAATTCAACTACGGGAAAGGACAACTCACCTGATAATTCGACTCTCGGACTTTCTTTGTGTTCATAGGGAGATAACTGTTGGTGCCGCGACATATACATTGGCGTGTATTGGGGTCTTACCCAGAAGGAGATTGTATTCGTCATACTAACAACAGCTAAACCATGAAATGTGGTATTTTCAAACAATTGGAAGGACGCGATTCAGCTGTATACTCAAATGGTTTCTGTTCCGATCCCGAACATACGAGACTTCAATGTTTACTCGCTGAAGCTGTCTGTAATTGGAGTGCATTCAGGCGTTCTAGTTTGTTTAAAAACCCACCCACGAGGAGGTTTCGCAAGCCAAATGAGTTCGTTTTACATTTTTCAAATTTTTAAATTAACTATTTTGTTAGGATATATTAATTAATATATTCATATCCGGTAATAATAGCAGTGATAAATACGATTTTTATCGTAGTCAAAACAGGGTAGTATTTGTTAGTCTTAAATCCTGTATTACTTGAATGCATCACTAGCTCAATAGGCAACGTCACCAGCGTGACTCAGTCATGCTCAGTCGAACAAGAACATATCGATCTAAAACGTATTGATTTTGCGCCCATCCCAATAAATATATAGGATATAGTGAACATATGATTCGTTGTATTAGTTCAGTTGAAAAGGTGAAAGTTATATATTTGATGGATTAGCGAGGCACATAAGTAAATATTAGGACCAGTCTCCTTCTGTTTTGGAAAATAAACTGCGTGAACTCTGTTGAACTCCCTGTCTTGCCATTGAGGTGGATTTTTTTCGCCTGTGGTTCTGAGCCGATGGTCCCCCATGGAGAACACCGCTTTCCGTTGGGCAGGAATGAATGAAGACTTCGAGACACCGGGGCTTTTGGGCTAATTAGATTTATTGAACAAGCCTTAGTGTCGTAGCCGCTGATTAAAAAGCCAGGACAAAGAAAAAAATTCCCCGAAACTCCTGGATGCCAGTTTATAAAGGTTTAATTATCTGGGCGTGGAATTAACCGGAATGACCATATTTGGAGTGTTGTGATGGCCGCAAGGTGGCACTCTGTGTCCATGAAATACCCACACCTGCCTGCTGGCCTCGAACGGACTGACCAGGCGAACAAATGGTACCCTTATCTTGTAAAATGCAAAACAGTCCTCTTTGAAGATCCGAAACCCTGTTGGATAATTTATTTTAGTTTTCATTTCATTAATAAGGGGGGGCTCAAATAGACATTGAGTGTTGGGGTCAATCAAGTGGGCTTCAATACTTTTGAGAAGAGTACAAAATGCTTTTGTTACATGCAGAAATAAAATTTTGTGTTCTCTGTAGAAGTTCATTAATTTCATAAATGCAAAACATTTTTTTAAAGGGAAAACAGTTAAAACAACAAATAACTTTAAATGACTACCCTGTACCCTACTGTTTTTTTGTTTATTTGTTTTGGAGGGGGAAGAACAATTCAACACAAGAATGGTTGTTAAAAAATAAAAGAGAAGAAATAACTAAACAAATAGAAGGCAGCAGGAGATTTTGTCCTTCAATACCAATGTACATGTTCAATAAGACCAGGAAGAAGTCAAAATCTTATCAGCTCCTACCCCTAAACCTGAGTACGGATTTGACTTTGGAAATAATAATCCTAACACACTGCGCGCCACAAGTTGCCAATCCCTGATCTACATCATATTTATCTCTCGACTCAGGAATTCTTTCTGCTTGGTCATTTAATTTCAAAATACATAGCTATATCCTTTTCATTATCGAAAATAGTATTATCTTTTAAGATATATTGTGGATATCCCATTGCTTTAGAACCATTTTGATTATACTACTACTCTCCATAGTCCTTGTGTGACGCTCATATTCTGCTCCAATCATGTGTAATGCTCTTTTTTACTCATCCTTAAAATCTTTACTACTTTATGTACTTCTTATTATTTTGTTTCAGCATCTCATGTAAAGCATGATACTATTTTTGTAGAGAGTATTTTATTCAGGATCACATAGTCTTCAAAGGCATGCACATTTCATTCCAAAGAATAATACAATATACACTGTGCTTTTAAAATGTGTATACAAAAAAGGGATTCCACCATCCTTGTTGTTCTCACTTCGACTATTCAAACTGAGGTCGTTGGAACGTCAGTTTGTCGGTTGATGTAGTTCATTTAAAGCTTTATTTACTGCTGCTGTTCTCACCAGTACATTCGTGCTTGTCAGCTTCTTGCTGATGAGAGAATCTTTTGTAACACACGCCACAGCTGAGCGATTTCCCACCAGCGTGTATTCTGCTTACATGTGCCACCAAATGTTCTTTTTGAACAAATTTTGAATCACAAACTGCGCAGACAAAGGGTCTTTCTCCAGTGTGTGTTCTCATATGTCTCTGTAAATTGCCTATTCGAGTGAAACCTTCCGCACAAACTGAGCAAAAAAAGTGTTTCTCTCTAGTGTGTGTTTGCCTATGTATTTGTACACCAGTCTGAGATGAAAATCTTTTACTGCAAACAGAACATGAAAACGGTTTTTCTCCAGTGTGTGTTCTCATGTGTATTGCAAAGTTGCCCTTGGATGAAAATCTTTTTCCACAAACTGAGCAGGGAAAAGGTTTTTCTCCAGTGTGGACTTTCATGTGGTTGGTCAATTGCTGATTACGAGTGAAACCTCTACCACAATCTGAACAGGAAAATTCCTTTTCTACAGCATGTATTCTCACATGCAGTGAGAGTGCTTTCCTATTTGAGGAATTTTTACCACAAAATGAGCAGGCAAATGTTTTTTCCCCTTTTTGTGTTTTGTGTGTTTTCACATGCGTCCCCATATGTTTTCTCAAATGTTTCCATAATCTGAATCTTTGAAAGCAAACGCGACAGAAAATTTTGTACTGTGTGTTGTAAGGGTCACCGTTAGTGTCTCTTTTGCTCTTCAAAGGTTTGTCGTCGACATCACTCTCAGAAGAGTCCGAGTCTGCGTCTTCATCTACTTGCGGAAGTGGACCCGAGTGGCTGTCTAACTCTAATCCACTCCTGTGGTTTCCATCAGTTTCAGTTTTTAAGATACTGGTTACAGGTTCCACCTTTCTTTTCTTTTCTTTTTCACTGTGATGAAACTGTGATTGTGGAGGTCCACATTCCCGCTTCACAAGAGTTGAGGAGCACTTTGCAATATCAGCTTCCTCCGGTGCTTGAAGCTGCTCTTCCCTTTGAAAGGAACGGAGGTCGTTCTTTTCTTTAATGTGAATGTGTTGGGGGTCTGGCACCTCCTGCTTTACACTGAAGGTCCATGCCTGCTGTTCAGGAAGAAACTCATTTTTGCGAGCCAGCAGCTGATGGATGTCTGCAGAGCACAAAGAACAAAAAGAAAGCAGATAATTCGCAGGTTATAGGTTCACATCTATACTACAAAATGGCATTTTACACTGTATGCTGTCAGTGTGACATCCATCAGCTTCTGATCTGAAGCTGCAGGTTAGAGACTATCTGCATTCTCCTCACTTTGATCATGATGAAGCTGCGAATACTGAGGTTCACTGTCCCACTTTGTGACCTCCATTCCGTCCTCAATTATTTGATGTTAATTCCCCTCCTGATTGCACTAGCGTTCTTCCGCTTTAAGGCGTGGGAGGGCTCTCGCGCTGACTGCTCCACGCTGGAGGTCTACGCCTGCTGCTGATGAGGGACAACCTGTTTTACTTACAGGGAGCTTATAGTCATCTGCAGGACACAAGGAATACAAAATGGACCATAGCTAGGATCATTTCCATTTCCAAGTAATACGTATCTAATATACATGCGTATATGGTTGATTGCAAGCCGAATCCTTGTACTACAGTTAGTGTTGCCAATTTGGAGAGACATTCAGTGACTTTTCCGGCCACTCTAGCAACTTTTTTTCAAAAAGCGACTAATTTCCATTAAAAAATACACAACAGCAGCCAAGTCATTTACACATTGTAAGAAAGAATCCCTATGGAAGGTGTGGTGTATTTTAATAGCATCTGATTTAGTACAGCATAGTGCCTGTAAAAAAGTATCTTGTCTTTGAAGTAATTCAAAGAGGGCAATTGCATTCTTGAGACCGTTTGTGGAGAAAACCCACCAAGGTACGGGGAGAACATGCAAACTCCACACAGGTGAGGCCGGATTTGAACCCCCGTCCCCAGAACTGTGAAGGCTTCTTTATACACGCGTGGAGGGCGAACGCGCTGACGTCACTGCGGCTGTCCCACGCGCGCTGTTTTGAAAGTGTGCTGCAGTTCTCCTCCAAGTCGGGGGTGTCGCTACGGCTGGTATTGGATAGGACACCACAGGGTGGAGTTTCCTCTGCACTTATTTGTCCCATTTCCGGTAGCCGTTTTTACTTTCCTTGCATTAACAAGGAACAAAGCAACAGCAATTTAATTATTATTATTTTTAAGTACAAATGTAAGACACATTTGGAAAGGTCATCTGGTTACATCCGCGTAGTCTGCCTTTCCCGCGATACAGCAGCCAATCACATTGCAGCGGGGCGTGTCCTATCAAGAACTCCAGCGTGCGTGGCAGCCGAAGGCGCGGGACCTTGGGGGTCCCATCCCCGGCTAGTACGCCTGCAGAAACTGCATTTTGGAATGTGGGATTCATAATCACGCGTCGTCCACCCAGCTGCAATATTGCACTTTGTCGGTTGAGATATTACACAATTGCTTCAATGAAGTAATGCCTCAACATAAATGAAGCATTTTCAAAACTAAACAAAAAACAAAGTAGGCTAATCTTGTCCGTAAGAATGGAGTACATCCCACCTTTAAAACGTGCTTGCACTCAGCCCAACATACACGTGCGGATTGGCGTCGTGTATGATATAACATGTATAACAATATTAAATTCACTAAGAGAAATAGTTAAAAAAATAAAAAATAAAAAGCTTACCGCGACAAGATCCAAACACGACGCTGCCCTGTCTGATGCATACTGACATGAGCCGGAAATGGGGAGACACAAGAGAGAGGAAAGAGGGAGGAGAGAGAGAGAGAGAGAGAGAGAGAGAGAGAGAGAGAGAGAGAGAGAGAGAGAGAGAGAGGGGGGGGGCGGGGGGGAGGGGAGCTGGCTGGGTAGCTGGTGGGAATCATTTCTCATGTTAATTGACTTGCTGTGGGTCGCCGTGAAATGTCTCCAAGCAGCAGCCACTAAAAAGGCGCTACCCAATGAGGTCACTTTTTAGGCGCTCGCCATTTTTTTTTTTAACTGAAGGTTTTATATAGGAACACAAAACATACAAACTCAGTCGCCAGGGGGTGAAAGAGAAACACGGGAAAACATCATCACAGAAAACATCATCACAGTCTCATTACAGAAATAAAGTATATCGAGCACATAACTCCAAAGTATCATGTGTTTACACATGCGTGGAGTGTCTAATGGAGCTAATATATTGCTTGACTTCATTTTCATAAATGTAAAACAGTGGTTTTTGATTAGTGTATCGACATGTATGAATATGCCATTTAGCCAACAGTATAATGAGATTAATATAAAATTGCTTTTTTTGCTCATAGGTGCATAGTTGATGAAGCCAAACAATATATGCTCAAAGCAAAGAGAAAGATTTGGTTCTATACAGAGTACTATCAAATTATAAATATCTTTCCATAATTGGGCAGAGTGTGGGCAATTCCAAAATAAATGAAAAATATTTTCAGGGGATCCTTCACAAAAACAGCAATTAATATCAATGTCTTTTATGAACTGTTGTAGAAAATGTTTACATGGGTAAAACCTGTGAATTATTTTAAAGGATACTTCTTTCACTTTATTGTTCATCAAATCTTTTGCAGGTAAATTAAGATTATCAAGATTATTCCAATAATTAACTATGTACGGAATTGATGCAACATCTTTTTGAAATACCGTATTTTCACGACCATATGGCGCACTTAAAAGTGTTAAATTTTCTCCAAAATGGACGGGGCGCCTTATAATGCGACACACCTTATGTGTGCCAAAATCTGTAAATGTTGTTGTGTGACTTTAATGAGCGTTCCGCTTGACTAACTGGGAGCATTTCCTGCCGACACGCTACTTAT
Organism: Phyllopteryx taeniolatus; assembly: GCF_024500385.1. Classification (NCBI taxonomy): domain Eukaryota; kingdom Metazoa; phylum Chordata; class Actinopteri; order Syngnathiformes; family Syngnathidae; genus Phyllopteryx; species Phyllopteryx taeniolatus. Next base: position 17,611,029 of record NC_084508.1, on the reverse strand, counting down.
GTAGAGGAAGGCGGACGTGACTGAGGACGTAAAGGGGGAAGGGTGCGTGTGATAGAGGACGCTAAAGACACGCCCCAAGCTGCTGTGAAAAACCAAGTGGAACTAAGACTGGGAGGCAACGCCGGGCGAGTTACGCCACCATATGTGAATGGATTGTGGATGCCTGGGCTAAGGTATCTGCTTTGACTGTTGTCTGAGCTTTCGCGAAAGCCGACATCATTGCTGAACAGCCCCCCGGCAACGAGACTGACTCTGACAATGACGAGAGGGAACCACCCCGTGTTTGTTGGAGAACTTGCTCAGCTGTTCATTTCGGATACAGAAGATGAGGACTTTGATGGATTTGTGGATGAGGATTAAGTGTATCGACATGTATTAACTCAGTTTTGCTTCCGCTGCCGTTTTAAAAACATTGCTTTAGCGTGCATGCATGCTACCGTATGTTTTAAGCTAGCGCATGTTTTACCATGCCTGCATCCAATAATACGGTGCACCTTATGTATGTGTTAAATACAGAAATAGACCCCGAAACTGAGACTGGGTCTTTTAATACGGTGCGCTCTATGGTCGTGAAAATACGGTAATATGCGTAAATTACGATTATTGTTGCGTCTTAAAGAGAAACAAATCTCACCAATTTCAGTTTTGGTTGGATCAATAGATCATATTCTAAACTCGGGGTCTGACCTGCCAAACTTTTAAATACCATAATTACTCTAGTAGATATAACATGTATAACAATATTAAATTCACTAAGAGAAATAGTTCCATATTTAAAAATAAATTGTTGGTATGTCAAAAATGAGCCATTTGGTACACCCTGAACTGGTTGCCAGCGCACATATAAACAAACAACCATTCACACTCACATTCACACCTGCCGGCAATTTAGAGTCTTCAATCAACCTAGCATGCATGTTTTTGGGATGTGGGAGGAAACCGGAGGCATGGGGAGAACATGCAAAATCAGCACAGGCGGGGCCGGGGATTGAACCCCAGTCCTCAGAACTGTGAGGCCCTGGGGACAACCCAGGACACACTGGAGAGACTGTCTACCGGCTGGCCTACGAACACCTTGGGATCGCCCGGAAGAGCTGGACATAGTGGCTGATGAAAGGGAGGTCTGGGCTTCCTTGCGTAAGCTGATGCCCCTGCGACCTGGCCCCGGATAAGCGGAAGGAAATGGATGAATGGGTGGATGGAAAATTAATAGATCACATCTAAGATAATTGCTATATTTTGTGCAGTGTTGCTCAAAGCGTCCATTACTCAGTACGGCCTTTTTCATCATAGTCTCCTGCTTTCGTTTCGATCAAACCAACGAGAGAGGAGATAGTACCCATCAGTCCCACTAGCCATGCAGGGAATTGTCCTGCCCACAGGAAACCATGTGGCATCCAGTGGATGGCATTACCGAGGTCTGTCATACATCCGAGGATCGAAAGCAGCTCTGCTTGCATCTGCCTATGGATCTGACAGCGGCTGTGGGAGGTGGAAAAGATTATTTCAGACAAAATATATCTCAGATGCTGTCCTTCATTACTCTGACCAGGGGAGTTATGAAAGAAAGCTGTAGCTACACCACCTGCTTCCATCTTCGTCACATTTACTAAGCTTCCTCTTGAGCAGCATCATAACACGGAGTGACCTGAAAAAAACACAAGTTGTATCACAATTGAATTCTGAATGTTAGTGTAGTGTATTTTTAATACGGACTTGAAGAGAGACATTTTTACAGTATAGCAGGATACCTGAAGAAGTGTTGCCTGCTTCAAAGATCTCTCTTTCAACTTTCAGCTTCAAAGAGGGAAATTGAATTATTGAGACCAAATCCTTATTCGTAAATCCCCCCTGCAGTTTACAGGACAATATGTCTTCTGGTGTAAAATCAAAGGTTACGACCGCCATTTGGTGCGTCAAATCCTATCTCATTCATTACTTTGGTAAACCTGATTTAGCCCAACCGCCTGTGTCTTGGAGTATTCTTTGCGTCCACTCGAGATGCACGCTTTCTCAGACCCAGAAATCCACCACATCAGCATGAACAATTCCCAAATCATCATAAACCTTGGTTGGTTGGTTGCTAATTTCATGCTGCCAATCTTATTTTGAGATTGTTGTCACATCTCTGTCTTGCCACTTATGCTGTACATTATTGGTGCTCTCACTGTAGTAGTATCGTCACTTTGCACTATTTGCACATCTGTTGTTGATCAATACTGGCCACTCATGTGCTTGAGAAGTATCTGCACCATTTGCACAATTGACGCTGTTCCAGATTATCACACTACTAGTCACTTTAAACTGCCTAAATGTCACGCGGTTCCAGATTATCACACTACTAGTCACTTTAAACTGCCTAAATTTCTTGAAGTCTCGGTGCCATTTGCACAATGGTCAATGTACCAGATTATCGCTTTATTGGTTATTTCAAACTGCTCTCCACTGCTAGAGGACATTTGCACAATTGTCAAAAAACTTGTTGCTGCATTACCACATTACTGGTAACCTTTCATTGCTTAGTGACTCTCCGTACTGTGTTCACAAAAGTATTTTATGTCAAATTGCTGTCTGTTGTCATACTAAAGCGGCTTCAACTACCGGAGACAAATTCCTTGTGTTTTTGACATACTTGGCAAATATAGATGATTCTGATTCCGTCATGTCAATAATGTCTGTGGACAATAGGCATCAGGATACTTCCAGGTGGCAGAAAAGTGTTATGGCAAAATGACAAAATATAGTCTATGTACTCTTTTATTGTATTATGCCATATATTATATCCCATTGTTTTGTGTGTGATGATTTTATTACTTCAATAGTCCTTTGTTCTTCTGTTCTTGTGTGGTCTAGTAGCTAAATTGTTTCCTAGTCTTAGTCCTTTCTGTCATACTGTCTCGGTGACTGTACCAACCCCCTTTTTGTCTCAAGGACAAGATAACTCTGTGAATAGGTCTTTCTTCCCACTTTCCTCATTCCCCTCCCATTTTTTTCTTTGGTTTAATAAGGCATTGTTATTCCGTGTTCTTCAAAGACGGCAGAGACGCGGGCACCTGTAACCAGTCTTGACTCTCTTTCTCTCTTTGCAAAGATTTCTTCTTTTTTTCTTAAAGGGACAGACTGAGTATCCCATCATTGGGTTTGTGGAAGACATTTTGTCACAGTTACCGTTTGTATAAAATGTTTGTTTGGGTTGTCTTTGAGTAATTTAGCAAATTATAATGGCTAGCCTGCTTTGTTTTTTTTGTTTGTTTTTGTTAAATGTGCCCTTGGCATTCACTTCCATTGAAAAATAAATAAATCACCATTTCATTAATGATGGAGCCCTTGTAGGCATTTTGGGACTCTTTTTGCCCTTTTATCAGGTTAATTATGCCTGCATTCCCTCCACATCTATTTTTGAATCAACTTTCCTGTTGAAATGTAAATAACGGCCGGCGTTCTGCCTCCCTTCAAAGTAATTTACCCCACGTAATATCTTTTTTTTTGCAGCTGACAAGTCACACATTCAAACTGTGGTGATAGAGCATAAGGCAAAAATCATAATTCAAGCTATTCGGTAAGGTTTTTGCCACCCGGAAGATTATGTGATGTCAAGACGAAAGGCAGTTGGACAGAGGACCTGAGAATAGCAGAGAGACGACCTCACCTAAGGATCCCCAGCAGCAGCGAGGTTCCCCACAGCACCGTGCCGAACAGCCACCATCTGTCAGACTTCACTCGAACGAGGTGAGCATCAGCGGCCCAGGCCACGTGTTCACACGGGTAGTAGAGCTGGTCAGCCACATTCGCAAGCACTGATATGCAGCGAACGATTCCATCTTTCTCCTTCAGACGACATATAACATGAGTTGGTGGTGGCATCACGTGAAAGCAACTTGACATTTAAGCAAACATCCATCCATCCATTTTCCTCATTAGGGTTGAAGGTGAGCTTTGGTTTGGTTAGTCCAACATATCAGTTTACAATACAGTACATGTCATACGTGGAGGCTGGAGACTATCCCACCTGACATTGGATGAGAGGTGTATGGCAAACAATTAATTCATTTATTTACAGTACATTTATTTATTTAATATCTAGATTAAGGTCCATGTAATAGTACGCTCTTTGTCCTCACTAGTAAGACAATTCAGTACACTGGTGGAACAACTTGGGCATGTGACTGTCTTATTCGGAAAGTTTTTTTCCACAGACAGAAAGCTTGCTTGATGGATGGATGGATGGATAGATAGACAGACAGACAGACACAGACAGACAGATAGATAGATAGATAGATAGATAGATAGATAGATAGATAGATCTAAAGAACCAACAAAGTGAAAAAACAAATGCAAGACCAGCATTTGAGGTGAATTTAAAGAAATTGTAATTTAACTTAAGGGGAAAAAAGAGAGATTTAAGGTGTAGCCCATTGGTCTGTGGCAAGTAGTAAATGTAGTCCAATTACTGTATGCTACATCAGTAGTTATACAACTATTATAAGGGAGGGTAGTATTGACAATTAGATATAATGACATTAATTGATCAATATGCATTGTATGTATAGTTGCTATTGCACTTGAAGTCATATCTGAACAATGAGTACAATTAATAGGCATGAATATGGATAACAGTGTAAACAGTGAATTAGCTGTCATAGGGCCTTTTCTGGACAATTGTATGACAAAACCAAGGTTTTTAAAAAAATGAAATTCACACACACACACATGCACATATATATTTATTATCTTTATCTGGATCTTTTATACTAAGTCCATGTTAGAGAGTCACTCTATGGAGGTCTAAATAGCCAAAATGTGGGACATTTAATACATACACATAGCAATGACAAATAACTACTTTTGATAGCATAAGTCAATGAAAATAAGTTGTTCAACAATTGTTCTACTTATTTAAAAAAAAAGAGTTTGGTAACAAAAATGTTGGCAAAAGCTCAATGTTATTAAACGTGAAGACAATTGCAATTTTGGTACAGATTTAGCGGGTTGCAAGTTTGACACTTGTAATTTAAAGTGACTTCAATGAACCAAACATGCATGTTTTGGGAATGTGGGAGGAATCCAGAGTACGGGGAGAACATGCAAACTCCATACAGAAAGGCCAGAGCCGAGATTTGAACCCAGAACCTTTGAACTGTGGGGCAACCGTGCTTATCATAATTACACCATGCTGCCCATTTAAACAGTAACTATTTGAATTGTTTCACTACATTTGCAACCTGTGCCACCATAAGAAGAACAAAAGGACACCTTAGCTCCAAATCCATAACTGTGGGAATAAGCCAGCATGGACAGATCATCAAGCAGCCTCAGCACCGTCCTGCAGTGGCTTAGCTGAGCAGAAAACAGAAGCAGACTTTTTCCAAGGTTGGGGGACGAAGCATCTGCATCTGCCTTGCGTGAAAGAATGCCTCCGACCAGCTGCGAGCCATAGCAGAGCGTCCTGATCTGCAAACAGAGTCACAAACAAAAGACTTCAGTGACATGTATTTCATGTTCTTCACACGATATTTGACTTATATATTTTGTTGAAGTCATAGTTACATGTTATTCATTCTTTTGATTGGACAATATAACACTGACCAAATATATTGGTTTGTACACAGTATTTCCTCAAATAAGAGCTTAATTAATCACCAGGTGCATCAGCCATGCCTCACCGCAAATAAACGCCTTTTTTTGGCCTCAGGAAGAAAAATAATAGGGTGGAATTTTCTTTTCTATGGCATCAGAAACAATGTGTGTGGTAGACATAGTGGTGGTATTTTAAATCTTGATATAATTATTCTGACTTCATCCATCCAGTTTCTTGGCAGGTACATCACAATACACTAGTATAACAATATAATTATAATACCTAATGTAAAAAATTCACACTACTGTATATCTTTATATCTTATTACGGTAAACTGGTCCAGGACCCACCTAACCACAATAAGTGAGAATCCGTGAAATGGAAACATACTTTTTAAATACACTGTTTTAATAACAGTTACAGTACTGTACTTTTTCAAAAGGTCTTTAACACTTTTAAAACAATACAAACACATTTAAAGACGTAAATATTGGACAAATATATATATTTTTTAAATTGAGTAAGAACTATAATAACACTTAATAAAATAAAACGCGAAATACCAGGACTGCGACACTGAAACGCGATACAGCAGGCGTTTACCTTATTTTTATTTGATGTAACACGTATATAGAGTTGTTCATTCATTCATTCATTTTTCGTACCGCTTATCCTCACTATTGTCGCGGGCATGCTGGAGCCTATCCTAGTTATCTTCGGGTGAGAGGCAGGGTACACACTGAACCGGTTGCCAGCCAATTGCAGGGAACATTTAAAAAAAAAAAAAAAAAAAACATTCTCACCTACGGCCAATTTAGAGTTTTCAATTAATCTACCATGCATGTTTTTGGGATGTGGGAGGAAACCGGAGTACCTGGAGAAAACCCACGCAGGCATGGGGAGAACATGCAAACTCCACACAGGCGAGGCTGGAGTTGAACCCGGGTCTTCAGAACTGTGAGACAGATGTGCTAACCAGTCCCCCACAGTGCATAGAGTTATTTGTGGGAAATTCTAAAAATCCATTCTTATTAAATATATTTTAAAATATGATTCGTGCCTGCGTGGGTTTTCTCCGGCTACTCTGATTTCCTCCCACATCCCAAAAACATGCATGGTAGGTTGATTGAAGACTCTAAATTGCCCATCGGTGTGAATGTGAGTGTGAATGGTTGTTTGTTTCTGTGTGCCCTGCGATTGGCTGGCGACCAGTTCAGGGTGTACCCCGCCTCTCGCCCGAAGATAGCTGGGATAGACTCCAGCACGCCCGCGACCCTAGTGAGGAGAAGCGGTACGGAAAATGGATAGATGGATTTGTAAAAATCAAGGCCTTAAGCTCCTCAACTGTAATTATAATAAACACTTGGTACTTTCTCAATTTAAAACAAAGTACCTGGTCAATATTAATACAGAAAGGAAATTCAATTCTATTATTCTATTATTATATAGCACTATAGAATTGTGTATTATTATTAATTAATATTACGATAGCACGATAGTGTATTTGTGTTTATCCTTCTGACACTGATGATCACACAATTCAAAAGTGCAGTTCCACAGCTAGATAATTCGAGTTACAGTACTGTTTACTTACAATTTAGATGAGTTTTTCATACAGTATATGAAGAGTGCGCGAGTTAATTTACACAGGTGCGGATTGACAGTTAGCTGTATATTTCTATGCTGCTGCTTACAGGCCACGAGGACACACACATACAAACACACACACACACACACACATGCACCACAAACATACTGATCACAATGAGGCTGCGATGAGAACAGGCGAGAACTGGTTTGATAAGGAGCCGCTGAGGCAAGTGACTGTTATCTGAAAATTCCACGGGAGAAGGTAGAGAGCCGAGTGGCTCCCCCAAAACAATACTGTGTTGTTATTTTGAGTGCAGGTGAAGCATGGAACGAGACACAATACTCACGACTTTATCTCTTCCCCTGTAGGACTCTAAAAACTCAACAAGGCAGTCGACAGAGTGCTGCATGTCTGACACTGACACAAGGTCACAGTGTTGTCAAAAAACAAATGAAGTGTACGAGGCTGTCATGCTTGTGTGTGAAACATCGTTCACTTTACATCCTTGTTTTTCGACTCGTCTGTTGGACTTCGACCACGAAACCGCTCAGACTCAAATAGTCGATCACCGAGCTTCTCCATCTGCTGCTCTCCAGTTTGCGCTGAGCACTACTGCCCCCTATTGTACAACTAGTTTATTGCTCAGTTGACAGGTTTAGATTATTTTATCATTCTTAAATATATATTTGTATATTATTTCATGTATATATTTCTAATTATTCTTGTTTTAAAATGGTTCATCATTATTACTATTTGTATTTATTGTGTATGTTTCTCGTCAACGTCAGTTGGGGAAGTCGCCGTCATCTTTTGTTAACAATGGTGTCATATGTGCATCATAAACAAACGAAAATAGCGAGCAACTCTTTTTCAGCACACTTCATTTGACTAATGGCTTAAATACTAATGAAGACAACATATCAGACAAACATTTACTTAAATAAGAGGATTTATTCGAACTGACCTCAGAGGTTAAGCTAAACAAAGGCTCCAAGAATAGTGTCCATTCTATACAATAACTTCACTTCAATGTACACCTCTCCTCATTTGATCGTCTATATGAAAGCTTGATGCTCTTTTGTTTGTAGCCATAAAAACTCTGTAACAAGCAGTTTTTGGTTCTCAGGTTTATTTAGCTTTACTATACTGTAGTCTATTTCTATTCATGTGTCTCTACGCAGGCGTGTCAAACTCATTTTTGTCTCGGGCCGCATTGTAGTTATGATTTCCCTCAGAGGGCCATTAGAACAGTGAAACCATATAAATGTTTAATCACCAAATCATATTATTACCATCACACAACAAATTGAGGGATAACATGTTTTAAAATCAGAAGACAAGGATAATAGATGGTTCAAGTATTGTTGAAGTTACAGTTGAAGAAGGGTTTGGTCACAGAAAAACATTATTGTTTATTATTATGACAATTTGGAATTTGGGTACAGATTTGAGCAAAAATCACGGAAGTTGACGAGCATGATTTGCTTTCGCGGGCCACATAAAATGATGTGGCGGGCCACATCTGGCCCCCGGGCCTTGAGTTTGACTTCTACGCTCTGCAGTATCTGTATTGATGTATTTATTTATTTGTGTGTAGTTCGACATGGAAATAATCAGTGTGCAGTGTCGTCATGTGGATCTGAAAGAGAAAAGGAGAAACGTGCTAAGAAAATGGATTTCTATGGTCAATCATTGCTGTCATTTAAGTACACATATAACTCACCACTGGTGTAATCAACATCGTCATAAACGTCCCCTTCCCTGCGAATGAGGAGGGAAAGTTGTAATGATATTTATTGTCATGGCAGTTTCAATTTTATTAGTGTTTTATTTTGTTCCCATACAATCCCTTGACGACTTCAACATCAAGAACATGTTTTCCATTTTTTCATGTTATGACATTCATATACTGTGGAATCTCGGGTTACGAATTAAAATTGTCCCGTTCTCAAACCGAGGTAAGGTTTCCCATTGAAGTCAATGAAAATGCAGTTAATCCATTCCAGCCACAGAACGGCACTATAGTTACTTATTTTGATCGATGTGTGGTTAAAAATAAATTCTGTGCATATAGAAATAGGTGAAAACACAATTTAAGATGATGAAATAGCAGTGGGTTCGCTAGTAAATCACTGTGCGGTGTCTTAGCCTTTTCTGGAGCAGTAATGTTTACATTCACCGTGGTTACTGCTAGCCCTAAATGGCCAGCACCTTCCACAATGCAGCCCAGCTTTTATGTTGCATTTTAGGCACAAAAAAAAAAAAAAGATCTTTGAAGCACGGAACCAATGATATTTATGGAGCGTGAGAAAAAGAACAAATTTCTGAGCCTTCCGTGGCCATTCCAAGACTGTTCGTGAACCGAATGTTTCTTTAAAAACATTGTTCTAAACCGAATTGTTCGTAAACCGGGTTGTTCGTAAACTGAAGTTCCACTGTATGGAAGTTAGAAAGTAAGAATAACTCACAGTGGAATAAGAAGCTTTCTGGATACGTAACCATCTGTAAGAAATAACACAGGAAGAACATTACAACATCCTATTTTTGAGCAAATGTTGACATTGTACAAAAAATACATAAATATGAACTAGGGGTGAGAATATGCGTAAATATTGTATTGAATGCATGCACAAATACTGTATGTAAATGTCAAAATCTTTTTGCTACTTGACCAAACAAGCTGTCTGGTAACTTTTCAATTATCCTCACGGTGGTAATCTACAGTGTTTGTATTGTTCCAATGAAAACGGGCTTTCTCAATGATCTTTACACAAACTTGAGTTGTGTAAAGTTGCATTTCATACAAACACCTCCAGTCATAATAACAATCGCAAAAGTGATGTGTTCACTGACATTTTCCCGATGTGCGGTTGTGGCACAGCACTTTCTTGCTGTTGGTGAGCTGGATGACATCCAGAACGTCCCCCAGAGACACATTGAGGTCCTTCCCTCCTGGCTTCTTCATAACAGCGTTAGGATCCATCGTCACGGTGTGCAACACCGTTAGTGGACCCTCGTACTGACACGTTTAGCACAGGTAACATCGAGAATCATTTGTCTATTTGTTAAGAACTCTTTCACAGCACATTCTGGCATAATGTGGATAATTTCCCAACAATAAAACTATGAGTAATGAAAAAGTGTAAGAAAATATTTACCTTGAATTTTTTCCTTAGCTCCTTTTCCACATTGGCATCAATGCTGAAAAAAAAACCAAAACATTTTTTTGCTCGTTTTCTGTCATCTGATTCGAAGTTACAGCTTTATCAATGCCAGCCCTAAATCAGATTTTTAATGTGAGTGACTTCCTGTTTGTGGAGGCAAATGACCCAGTCGATTGCCCCCAACCAATCAGACGGAAAAATGCTGACGGTGACAGTTTGAGCATGGAACTAATTCATGCATTCATGTATATTTCCAAAGATAAATTTGGTTTTGATTATACGAAGAAATTTGAGGCCAACCAGATTGTGTTCGACTTTGGAGGTTCCACTGAAATGCAAAACATAAAGGTGAAACGTAATATGAACTACCGCTACCCTCTACATTTACAAATAAATAAATAGTGCACCTTATTTCAGATCGTGGTGGTGGTGGCGGAAAATCCTCAGCTGATAGATGAAAGTCATCATAGTAATCTGCAAACACAAATAAAATGGTTGTTTTGCTTGTCTATGCATACTGTGTATAGACTTGTCTTCCAATTCTGTGAATTTTGTTTTGTGAAGTACTTCCAATAGTCATTACTTCAAGAATATTCCACACATTTGTTGAATTATGCTGCGCAGGTTAGTTTTCATATCACTGTTGAAATATTTAATATTAATGTGAATTGATTGTAATTAATAATAATAATAATAATAATAACTATTATTATTACTGAAGAGAATAAATGTTGTAGAAAATGTATACACGTGACTATTAAACTGATCTGTATGATTGTGGATTTAAAAAATTTGCATGTGTGTGTGTGTTTGTGTACGTGTGTGTATGTACACTAAAGAGCAGTCAGTGCCCACCCAAGCCTTATGATTTATGATTATTATTTATTTATTTATGATTTGTAAAAAAAAATTAAAAAAAAGGGGCTTCAAGAAAGTAGTGTTTTGTTTGTGCGTGCTTTTACTACTAAAAAAAAAACCCCACAAGCACTGCGACACCTCCTTTTCACTTCTACCAATACAATTTTTACACATCTATAAAGGATATAGGATTTTGATATCTATGTCACCCCTTTAAGTTCTTTAACAATGCGTTAAACAAAAATCCTTGACACTGTTTGGGGGGGCCATAAGCAGCCGTTTAGTTTGCTTAGGCTTCAGGCTGGCTCTGAGAGTCGTTTTATCAGGATTCACAGTAACTCCTTTACAGTACTTGTATAGTGTTTGCACTTTGTCACTTACTTTGACTGTGACTCAAACTGCAAATATGAAGAAACAAACATGTTACTTAAAAGGGCCAGAAAGAGTAGTACAGTACAATTTATCAGGTGCACGTGAAAGTTTGCATCGTCTGAGCATTTTTAAGGTTAAGAGCGCCAATGCTGCAGGATAAAGATGACACTGCACCTGTCCATATGTAACTGCTGTGGTGGGTCCGGAGGAGGGGGAGGTAAAGGTGAGGCCTCTGTTCTTCTGGATTGGAACAATTTACGCTTCACTGCCTCATAGTCAACATCCACACATTTGTTACTGATGTAACCATCTGTAGACAAGAAAACAGAGACAGTATATTGGGTTGGGCATCGAGAATCATGAACCGATTGGAACCGGGACTAATCTTCCCGTTTTCCCGGAAAAAAAGTAAAAATTACGGTTCCCAGTTTCGATGTCTACAGTCTGGCGACCCCGAAGAAGAAGGTGGCAAAAACCAAGAAAGAAGAACGCGCACAAATACGTGCTTGTGCCCAATGGTGGCGGTGAACAAAAGTGTGTCTTAACTTTGTTAAAATGAAAGACCAGTCACCTCAGTGCAACACTTGGAATACGATTGTACTGTGGAAAAGAGGCTTTCACAATGTGTGGAAGTCTGACGTACTCCCTCCCGCCTCGACCCTCAGCCTACGCCGCGCTGAAATTCAGTGAAGTCAATTGGGTGAGTGTAAAACAATAAAATATGTCTATGCTAACATTGAGGCAGCTAACAAGGTAAACGGTGGGTTGCACTTTTGCACTGATGGTTTTTAGCGTTCATTTTAGTCTTCAAACCACACACAAGTTAGTTACGCACAAATTGCCTTGCGTGTGTGTTTCTGGGCGTGAGTGTGTTCATTGTGTTTATGTTTTTTATTGCTCTCCCGGTGTTTAAAAAATGGCTCACAGAAAGTAAACATACTGTAAAAACCAACAAAACGTCAATAAAATTGTAAATAAATCACTATAAATTACCAAAAAAATCTGTGGTATAGTGGGACACAAACACTGTTGTCAATATTGAACAACATTCATTTTGTGATATACATGAACTATTGCCACGCCAAGCTAGTCACTAAAAGAAATTCTGGAAAGACCCATAAGAATCGGCCCCTCAGTTCATATACCCAAAAGACATCAAGTGCCAAGGTTGAAGCTCACACTTTCCGTCCAGGGAGCGAGCCAGCCACTTTCCCTCTGGGTTATTCCTCACTCGGAGGATCTCCACCATCTCGCCTTGGTGCACTCTGAGGTCCAGTTTGCCTCCACCGTACCAGTCGTGACGAGCTCTGGTGGTGTGGAGAATTTCTTCCTCAGCTTGCAGCTAAAGAGCAAGAGAAGACATGGAAGCTGATGTCTGGGGTCAATGTTTGTGTTTCAAGATGGACAGATCTTACATAACAGGCGCAACAAAGGATGGGTATCGTTGGAATCGTACCTGGAATTTTCTCCTGAACTCATTTTCTCTTTTCTGTTCCTGCACCACCTTTCCAGCATCCCAGTTCACCCGCACTTGATCTCTGTATCGTTTAGTATTTGTGGAAACAGTACAACCAAAAGAACCTCAGTGTTAGAATCATTGCTATTTGTTGTTGGGCTAACACTCTCACAGCAATAACAAAAGCCTAGTTACACGTTTACGTTGCCCGTTGCACATTCAACAACTGAACACATTTCATAACACGACACTTAAACGTTGATTATCCTATTGTGGGAAATTATTACACAAAAAAATGCGAACAACTCTTGTAATGTTAGCCCTGATGCTAACACAAACTGATATGTGTTCTGGCTATTCCACCAATATTGCAGATTACTAAGGTAGGTGGTCTGTGTTGCCATGGCAACTGAAACACAAAGGTTCTTCTGACAAGCCAGTATGCCATCAAAAATATTTCCTTCCATTTTTAGCTGTTTTTGGTTTACTGGTAAACCTTTAAAGTGTAAACTTACTCATCAATATGCTCGTACACATCACTTTCATCCTGCAAAACAGATTGGGTGCATTTTCAAGTCAATAATAAGCACTTTCTAACATATTATGTATGCCTAAGAATGCATTATTGCAAAGATTTGTGAAAGTTTTTTTTATATATATATTTAGGCAGATTTGCCCCAAATATTTACTTTTTTTTTTAAATTCATAACATTTTACCTCACAGGTTATACTGTCTTTATTTCACATTTGTAATAGTTTCAATCACATGGTTTTGCCCTTACCCTATCTTTCCACTGTGGGGTGCTGTTCCTCCTGGATGCTGAGAAACAGACAAAGGAATAAATACATACAAATATGGTCAACTGTGCTCATCAGTCATAATAAATTAAGTAAAGGGCTGAACTATTAGAACCCAAAGCAGGTAAATTGGCAATCATACTGGATCTTTGGAAGTGTCTTTAACTTAGTATTTTATGGCTGCAACACTTTCCAAAAAAGCTGGTAAAGGTGGTAAAAAAGACTGAGAAAGTTGAGGAATGCTCATCAAACACCTGTTTGGAACATCCCACAGGTGAACAGGCTAATTGGGAACAGGTGGGTTCCATGATTGGGTATTAAAGGAGCTTCCCTGAATTGCTCAGTCATTCACAAGCAAAGATGGGGTGAGGTTCACCTCTTTGTGAACAAGTGTGTGAAAACATAGTCGAACAGTTTAAGGACAATGGTCCTCAACGTAGAATTGCAAGGAATTTAGGGATTTCATCATCTACGTTCCATGATATCATCAAAAGGTTCAGAGAATCTGGAGAAATCACTGCATGTAAGCGGAAGGCCGAAAAGCAATATTGAATGCCCGTGACCTTCAATCCCTCAAGCGGCACTGCATCAAAAACCGACATCAATGTGTAAAGGATATCACCATATGGGCTCAGGTAAACTTCAGAAAACCAATATCAGTAAATACAGTTCGGTGCTACATCCGTAAGTGCAACTTGAAACTCTACTATGCAAAGCAAAAGCCATTTAACACCCAGAACGCCGCTGGCTTCTCTGGGCCCGAGCTAATCTAAGATGGACTGATGCTAAGTGGAAAAGTGTTCTGTGGTCCGACGAGTCCACATTTCAAATTGTTCTTGGAAATTGTGGACGTCATGTCCTACGGGCCACAGAGGAAAAGAACCATCCGGACTGTTATGGACGCAAAGTTCAAAAGCCAGCATCTGTGATGGTATGGGGCTGTATTATTGCCAATGGCATGGGTATCTTACACATCTGTGAAGGCACCATTAATGCTGAAATGTACATACAGGTTTTGGATAAACATATGCTGCCATCCAAGCAACGTCTTTTTCATGGACAAGAAAATGCCAAACCACATAGGCTTCGTAGTAAAAAGAGTGCGGGTACTAGACTGGCCAGCCTGCAGTCCATACCTGTCTCCCATTGGAAATGTGTGGCACATTATGAAGCGTAAAATACGACAACGGAGACCCCGGACTGTTGAACAGCTGAAGCTGTACATCAAGCAACAATGGGAAAGAATTCCACCTACAAAGCTTCAACAATAATATATAATAATATAGATAATAATTTAACACAACGTCCCAACTTCATTGTTATTGGGGTTGTACATAAGATTTTGATTGCACTTATTTTTACCTTTGTCCTCCAAGCTTGCAATGTCATCATAAGTGTCATGGTTGATGTCAATGTCCCTGCAATGAACAACACAATATCTTGAGTGTAAATTTAATTGCAAGACAATTGTTTTGTTTTGTTTTTATTTTGCTGTTGTTTTTATATACAAATGACGATTTTCGTAAGAAATTCTGGACTTAAATTTTGAACAAGTCAGTCTGACTCAGACTTGATCTAGATACTAACAAATACTCACGCAAAAGTAACCTGGTTCTGCTGCCTGCTGGATTTGATGAATTGTGAAGGAGGATTTGATGGACTGGTCACTCCAGGTAAAGATATTTGTCTTGCTTCTGAGCCTGAGTTACCGGAGGAGGTGACAATTTTAGAAAATGAGCAGCAATGCCTGTGTACAATTTGGACTCTTCAATAAACCTAATATGCATGTTTTTGGAATGTGTGAGCAAATAGGAGTACCCAGAGAAAAACCCACATAAGCACAACGACAACATGCAAATTACACACAAGAAGGCCACAGCTGAGATTTGAACCCAGAACTTCAGAACTATGAGGCAGACACTCCTTCCGCATCAATTAATTATAGCTTCATGTGTCATTATTTTTATGCCCAATTTCTTTTAACTAAATGTGAAGCATGAAGTTAACAACCTTCCGGAAGCGTCCTCACTCCCTTCATTTTTAGAATTTATTTTCTATTTTTAAACGCTCTAATTGAGTTACATATCATCAGAACGCAAGTAATTACGTTTGAATTTGATATAGTTTTGCTACGTAGCGCTAAACTTCTTTTTTACACTTGTCAGTTAAGAATGTTAAAATTGTACTCAAAATAGTGGCTGTGCAATGAATAAAGGGTTCATTATGTCAACATTTGACTCTGGAACAGATTAATTCACATTCTATCATTTCCTATAAGAAAAATTGTACATACTAAAACAACTTTCTCCCCAAATGGGGTTTTGAGTGTCCTTTGCCCGATTGGGGGTTTAGATTAAGGGATGTTGTCAGTCTTTGTCAACTGTGGGCCTGTGAAGCCCTTTGAGACTCTTTTGTGATTAAGAGCTACACAAATAAACTTGACTTGACCCATGTACAGATATGATCAAATGTTTATAAAAATATGAGGGGTGTACTCACTTTTGTGAGATACTCTATGTTCTCCAGCAACCAGATACAGACTCACCCTCTCTTGTCCTCCAAGCAGGAAGTGGCCTAGCTCGCTGGGTGACTCTCAGGAATTGCTCCAGGTCAATGTTGTGTGGTCGCCTGGGTTTCAAGGGAAGGGGCCCCTCAGGGGGAAGTGGCTTCCTCAGTGGGATGACATTGCTTGTGCTCCTCAATCGCAGTGGGAGAGTAGTTAAGGTTGGAGCTGCAGGCAGGGTTTTGGTACCTGCAGCCCCCGTCAGCATCATTTTTTCGAGCATCTCACCCGTCTGCTTGATCTTATTAACACCTGAACACTGGGGGGATGTTCTGACTTCTGTATTTGGAGGCGAATGAGGGGGAAAAAATGGCCTAGAGGGATTGGAGGGCGCCATTGCTTCTTCTCTTTGGAACTTCACCACATCTGGACCAGCCATATGTGGAAGCACTGTCGCTGAAACTTTAGGCAGGGAATTGTTCTTGTCTGCTGATGATGCTATCGCTCTCATGAAAGCAGGCTGTGGAGATTTTGAAGAATTGCTATCCGGGCTGCTGGTGTGCAACGCGCTGGCGCTGCTGCTGCTGAACCTGGCCCTCAGAGCCTTGACGTCAATGCTCTCTTCCTGACAGCAACAAGAAAATACATGTTTGTTTCTCAAGCAGAACGTTAGTAGTTGTATGCAAGCCCACATAGTGCACAGCAGTCAGCAAAGTGCAGCACACATTTGAAAAATCACGAATACCACAAGAGAAAAAGCATCAAACGTGTCAGATACTGATACTGATACTGATACTGGTTTGTGCAAAACCCTTTCGGGTCACCCCACTCATTCTCAATAGAATTTAGGTCAGGGCCTTTCTTTCTTTCTTCTGGTGAAGGCCTTCTTTTGTTGATTTAGACAACGTCAACGTCATTTCCTTTTCAGTTTCAGATTTCTAGCAGACATTTGGAGATTTGGGATTAAAACTGACTGGTATTTGGAAGTGTTCATGAATTCCTCCATCTTGACCAAAGTCCAGTTCCAGCTGATGAAAAGCAAGCCAATTGCATACTGCCACAAACATGCTTCACTGTGGGCTTGGTGTTGTTATTTCTACATTTTATTTTCTGCCATCTTTTTTAAATAACATCAATTCAAACAATCCATTCAAAAGAATGGGGGGGGGGGGGGGGGGAAATGTGTGATGACAGGATGACAACCACAATGATTATTGTTGTTTCCATAATTCAAAAAGTATATTCTTGGCAAAAATAGAACGGCATAGCCACAGTGACACATGGCAAAGGTTCACTGTGGGTATGATGTCAAGGTGGAAGAAATTCAAAACACTTCAATGGTCCAATACCAAGCTCAAGAATGGCATCGACGAGATGAAAAATATATATTTTTTTGTAATGGCCAAGCCATAGCCTAGACATAAATCGAATTGAACATCTGAAGAGAGATGTGCCCACGAGAAGGCTTTTAGCTTTCATTAGATTCATATTGTCAACTTTAGTACTCAGAAAGATTTAACACAGTACGTCAAAGCAAAAAGGGCTTCAAGAAAGTAGTGTTTTGTTTGTGCGTGCTTTTACTACTAATTTATTGTCCCTTTCGTGCCCCCCCTCCCCAGATTATTTGTTTTTAAATTGAATTGTACAGGTTGTAAGTGACAATTGAGGCGAATGATGTTCATTTTTTTTCACATGAAAAGACTATTGTAGTTTTGACAAGGGTGTGTTCACTTTTCATACCCACTTTTCAGACACATGACCCAATTCAAAACCAGACCCAAGTGTTTTAAATGAGACTGCTATCAACAAAACTGCAGACTTGTATCACCTTTATTGAGGATGATTACTAATAAAGAGAGAGTTGACAACACCCCAACGATATACCATTTAAATAATGGCCCAATATAAGGAATCTTTTGAGTGAACATCTAAATGTAACCTTTGAAGAGCCAGGCGGCGTATGAAGGAAGTGTACACAACCGCACTCTTCTTTAACTCAGCCAGCATCCTGCGCTGGTTGCTATAGAAATGTTGGTGTGTGCTGGAACTGCTGCACCAAAAAGCTGCAAGACTCGCTGCTAGCCATCTTGCGTGCATAGAACAAAGGGAACACATACAAACTTTGCTTTCGATCTGCACTGACATGCAGTTTTGAGAGTTTGATTGCACGCACTAACTGGACAATTCATTAGGAACATCTCCCGTATATGATGAAATGAAGCTGTGGATCAAACGTCTTTTTTTTTTTTTTTTTTTTTTCAGTGCTAAGCTTAATTCTCATGTCTGTTCGGCGCGTGTGTGTGTGTGTGTTGCTTTACTTGGTAATGACCTTTTTTCTAAATATACATAGAGTAAATAAATAAATGGTTAAGACATTATCAGTGAAGCAAACCTTGATTGACTTTTAAAATAGGTTTTTTAAAATAAAAGTACAATCCTGGACACAGCGCATATTTAAAATACTAATAATGATACAATACTTAAGAGACAAATCAATGAATGTAAATTTAAAGCCGGGGTTGTGGTTTTTCCAGTCAACCAAGCCCCACTCACTCCAGCTCATTCAGTCCTTGCTTAATCTTGCAAAACAACTTTGTTGTATTGAAAGACAAGACAAGAAGAACATTGTGAAGTACTCTTACCATAATTCTGTTCGGTGATGCCGGAAGTGTCAGAGCAGTTTGGAGGCAAAGCGCTCCATGTTGCGCAGCGATGGCGTTACCAGGTTAATGTGACCTGTGTCAGTGCGCTTGTTGAAAACCAGGAAGTGACAAACACAAAACCACCTGGAGCGCCATAACACAGATACAAAAATGAAAACCTTTTCATCATATATGTGTATGTGTGTATATATATATATATATATATATATATATCCATCCATCCATTTTCTCAGCCGCTTGTCCTCACAAGGGTCGCGGGAGTGCTGGCGCATATATATATATATATATATATATATATATATATATATATATATACATACATACAGTTATATAGTTCTTACTAAGTCATCATAGTAATATTTTTGCTGGCTAAATGTTTTATTTAGAGTAATGTATTATTTATGTTTGAATGCGCTGCCCATAAAAAAAAGAAAAAAACATTATTATTGTTGTTAACAATTATTATTTTATTATTTAAAATAAGGTGGAACAGTGGATGCGTAGTTAGCACATTCTCTTGACAGTTCTGAGGTTGGGGGTTTGAATGCTTTGTGGGGTTTGCATATTCTCCCTGTGCTTACATGGGTTTTCTCTAGGTAGTCAAGGCTTCTTCCACATTCCACAAACATGCCTGTTAGCTTTATGGAATACTCTAAATTGTCCCTAAATTGTGTGAGTGTGAGTTGTATGTCTCTACAGTATGTGGCTGGTGAGCAATCCAGATTGTGCCACACCTCTTCCCCAAAGACAGTTGTGACCCTAATGAGAATGAGCTTTCTAGAAAATGGATGGATGTTTAAAATCATCGTTCATGATGACTGAACACAGAAAATGTGGGTGAGGTGCTCATTCCACTGTACCTGTTAAACTTGTCAATGCCCCTTATTTACAGAAAGAAAGGCAAGTGTAATATATGTTACTAAAGACGTTTAAGATCTGTCACGTTTTGGGTTTGGTCGAAGGCGAGGAACGCCAGGCAAGAACATGGAGGACCCAAGTGCAGGGAAGCAGGGAGGCAAGGCAGGAGTGCGGGAGTCTCAAAAGAAAAAAAAATGTAATCTTCAAAAAACAGCCAACAAGGAATGTGGATAAAGCAAAACTAAACAAAGTCCCACAACCCAAACCAAAGTAACAAAGAAACACTTAAATACCTAAAACTGGAAACAAACTATCACTGGTGAGGTGGACGTAGAACAGATAGGGACAATGACACCTGACAATGACATAACGCAAAGACAACGACAACGACAAGAACTGAAAGAAACCAGGGAACTAAATACAAACAGATTGACGAGACAACGAGGAACACATGGACAAGACACGAGTGGCCGGAGAGACCTGATTGGTCGACACAAGGTAGATGAGGACAGGTGGACACAACAACCTAATGAGCACACGACAAACATGGAACACAGGAAAACATGGAACAAAACTAAACACAACCCAAACCAAAACACAGACCATAACAAGATCAGGTGTATTCTGCTATCTGATATCAATCTATTCATGTTTTTGTTTGCTGAATATACAAAACGTCATGAAAGAAAGCAAACCATAATTTAGAAAGCCTTTAAGTTTTTGTAAATGTTAAATAATCCATAAATTGCTGACATATAACTGTTTAGAAAAGAAGTAATATAGTATTTACCTGAGGATGCTGCTTTTCCCCTTCTTTTTAATGCATACAGTATTTTGCATTTAATACAGAACAGTGATTAATCATTTTGAATCCTGAGCCTAAACTACATATTTACAATTTCAGTATACATGTAAAGAAAATATACTTTCAACCAGACAGCAGTGTTAACCCAGGCATAAACGCTGCAGAGGGCCTGAAGGAAGTATAAATCGTATTGAACTTCATGATGATTTTAGGTAGCAGAATTTTTTTTAAGTCGGATCAAGTCGGATTGTACAGGAAAAACGTAGTGTCAAATGAGGTGATCTGTTAGCAGAGTGATTCATGGGCGTTTCCTGCGTTGCAGAAGTCAGAAGATGATATATTCATTTGAAAGAGGTGTAGTGAAGGAGGGCTGCTAGTGTCCACATTGAGCTGCGAGTCTTGAACACAAATCTTGTTGACCGCAGCAGGTGCTGTAATGCCTGCTGATTCCCACGATGACACGTTTACAGGCGCGCTGGACCAGAGTGTCTCAAGTGGACTTGTCCCCCGGTCCCCCAAAAGGCCTGGTTGCTGGCCGCAAGACATGTTGCTGGGAGAATACGGGGGTGTGGTGTATCGAGCGCCCTCTATCGGCTGTGTGGGGAAGATGGGGAGGAGCTGAGAGTTGGACAATATTTGCTGCTGAGGTTCTGAAAGATAAGAGAATTTTCCAATGTGATCATTTTGCAATTAATGCTCCAGTGTTAACTACTTCCTGAAACACACTTAAATGATCTTTTTTCAGCATTTGCATGAAATGGACAGTTTTTATTTTTGTGAATGGTAATACAGACTGGAATGTAGCCATCATGTAAATAGTGGTAATTTATAGTAATGGTGTTACCTGGAAGAGGTGAGGTGGGCAGGAATGGTTCAGACAAATGGATGGAGCGTTTCATCGTCTCAGAACCCTGAAGAAACAGAATGAGGGTGTTTGTTTTATTTATTAATTGAAGCTAAAACCTATCTCATCATATTCTTTAAGTGAAGCAAGCCAAAATAAAGACATCCATCCGTCCATACATTGTCTTCCACTTATCCGAGGTCAGGTCGCGGGGGCAGTAGGTTCAGCAGGGAAGCCCAGACTTCCCTCTCCACAGCCACTTCCTCCAGCTCTTCCGAGGGGATCCCGAGGCGTTCCCAGGCAAGCCGAGCGACGTCGTCTCTCCAGCGTGTCCTGGGTCGTCCCTGGGATCTCCTCCCGGTGGGATGTGCCTGGAACACCTCATCAGGGAGGCGTCCGGGAGGCATCCTAAACAGATGCCCGAGCCACCTCATTTGGCTCCTCTCGATGTGGAGGAGCAGCAGCTCTACTCTGAGATCCTCCCGGATGACCGAGCTTCTCACCCTATCTCTAAGGGAGAGATACTCCTTTCGGTCGCTTGTATCCGGGATCTCGTTTTTTCGGTCACGCCCCACAGCTCGTGACCATAGGTGAGGGTAAAAACGTAAATCGACCGGTAAATTGAGAGCTTCGCCTTTCGGCTTAGCTCCTTCTTCACCACAACGGACCAATACAAAGTCAGCATCACTGCAGACGCTGCACCGTTCCATTCTTCCCTCACTCGTGAACAAGACCCCAAGATATCTGAAACTCCTCCACTTCATCCCCGACCTGGAGAGTCCAAACTGACCATGGTCTCAGATTTGGAGGTGCTGATTCTCATCCCGGCCACTTCACACTCGGCTGCGAACTGCTCCAGTGAGAGTTGGAGATCACGGCTTGATGAAGCCAACAGAACCACATCATCTGCAAAAAGCAAAGATGCAATACAGAGGCCACCAATCCAGACACCCTCTACGCCTCGGCTGCACCTAGAAATTCGGTGACAAAGGGCAGCCTTGGCGGAGTCCGACCCTCACTGGAAACAAGTCCGATTTACTGCCGGCAATGCGGACCAAACTGTGTAGCAGACTTTTTAGCAACCACAAACTAGCTTATATGATGTTGATAGCTAAAAATATATGTTACCATTACTTGAAATACATTTTATCTAAAGTGTTGCTTTGAGATGGCCAGAAAAAACCCCATCAAAAGTTCTTTTCTGACCCGTGCCAATGTTTCTGCGGAACACTGTGGAAAGTCTTGATCCACTTTCTCAAACATCTCTTTAATAGTGTCCAGGACAGGCTTTGCCTAGAAAAAAACATAACAAAACTTGAATCTGAGTAGCGTACATTAGTCACACACAATATTTTAAAGTGCCTAAAAAATTGAATATTATGACAAAAGACTTCCTTCCACCAAACAAACAATAAAATTACGCAAAAGAGTGAAAAATGTCAAGGATTAAAAATGAAGGGAATATGTGAAAAATCCGCTGTCATCAGACGGGAGGTCTTTTTGTCTTATTTAAATATAACAATTACTTGTAATCAAATGATTGGTTCTCCATCCTTCTACCTGAAACATTATATTCATACCATCACTCAGTGGGAACTGAACCCACGCAGGTATGAACTTTAATCTTTCTTTAACTGCTTATAATGTTTCTCCTTGCTGCCATCATCGGTTACATAAACATTATAGAGGACTTCCACCAATAATTCAAATACCAGTATTGTAAATATTTTGTGTGGCTTTGTGGGTTACCAGATGGGCCATCTTGACATAGATGAGGCTGTAGGTGTCTGCTTGTTGGTAGATGTAGGCCAAAGCTGTTACGTCCTGCTTGTCATTGACGAAGGAACTGATCCTACTTCTCTCGTGCTCGTGTTGAAGAGCCTGAAGGACAAAAGCAGGCCGATTTCAGCTTGGGGCTTTGTTACATGTATTTGAAACAGACTATATAGTATTTCCAGCAACATGAACATCTCTATTGTATAAGTTCTATGAACATGTGCAAACCTCAAAATGATCAATTCCGTTCCAACACACTGCATATTTTTGTTAGTTATTTATTTATTTATTTTTCATTTCATTGAGTATAATTCGGCTGCACGGTGAATGACTGGTTAGCACATCTGCCTCACAGTTCTGAGGACCGGGGTTCAAACCGGCCCCGCCTGTGTTGAGTTTGGGTGTTCTCCCCGTACCTGCGTGGGTTTTCTCCAGGCACTCGGGTTTCCTCCCACAACCCAAAATCATGCATGGTAGCTTGATTGAAGACTCTAAATTGCCCCTAGGTGTGAATGTGAGTGCGAATGGTTGTTTGTTATTATGTGCCCTGCGATTGGCTGGCGACCAGTACAGGGTGTACCTCGCCTCTCGCCGAAGATAGCTGGGATAGGCTCCAGCACGCCCGCGACCCTAGTGAGGATAAGCGGTACAGAAAATGGATGCATGGATGAGTATAATTCACATAGAAATTATTGAAATTATTATTATTTTTTCTATATAAATGCGCAAATTTTAATGCTTACGAATGCTCAGCTTTTTATAGGTTTTTTTTTTTTCCCATTGCAAATAAAATGTTTTACTCTTCAGGCTATTCCAAATGACTCGTTGGAATTGTACAGCCCAGAAAGAGGGAAACTGGCCTTAGTGTGGTAATCCAAGCTGGTGTATGCTGGATAAACACAATGGTTGAGTTGGACAAAGTCAATACAAAAGTTTTTCATGTGACTCACCCCAGTTTGCTCGTCCAGAATCTGCAAGCCTCTGGATGAGACTTTGAGCCAAACGCTCTGCTTGTGCTTGCCCCGTTTCCTTGCAGCTTTCGCCATTCGCTGCAAAGCAATGGTGACTTTCAACATCCACACTTTACACCAGTGGTACGACTAGTGTCCAAACCTTTGATTCCACAAACCGCGTACAGAAAAATAAAAGTGAGCGGGGCCACTTTGGCATTCTTCACCTTTTATTCATTTACAATAACACGCTAAAACCATTTGCTCACTGTAGGTAAGTATATGCTCAGAATCATATTTTGTAATTATTAAAAAAGCAAAAAAAAGCAGGTGATAAATTAAAAAGTCAAGGATTATTCAGGATTTTGGGTTGTCCAGCGGCCCTGTATCCCACTAGAACCAAACTGACCTTGACACGGAGCAGAAAGTGGAACAAATGATCTCAACTCACAATCGATTTGCTGCTGTAACTGAATTATCTTTATTCGTCAGGGTGTTATTAGTAAAAAAAAATTCTTTGCATTTTGTGCAAATCTAAAAAAGCGCAATTTAAAACCAATGTAGTAGTAGTAGTAGTAGACACAACTAAAGAGGCAAACAACACAAGCCATGGCAATTTTTATTTTTAGAAGATGGTGTGAGCTGCCAAAAACTGGCCGGCCAGCCGAAAATGGCCCCTGGGCCGTAGTTTGAGCACCACTGTTTAATGTCATTGCCATTCCCACAGTAGTTCTCGCAGGCAGCTAAAGGATAATATGTCCTACCAATATGTCTGAGTGAGTTATATAATCAGTCACCCTATGTAAAAAATATTTTTGCCATGTTCGCAGCATGGTGGACTATTGGTTACCAAATTATGGGCGTCCACTTCATATTTGTTTAAAAAATCTACACAAATTGCAAATTTTATTCACTTTTGATAACGTTGAGATATTGCAAGTAGTTGAAGAAACTCGTTGACTATTGAATTCAAAACCAGTTATCCATCAATTTGTTGGATATATGCAATAATGTTGAGACGTTAATTCATTTATATGGTTTCCCAGTCATAACGGTACTATGAGGGGCATCATAATTACAATGTGGCCCTCGACATATATAAATGTCATATATGTGTGCAGCGATTGTCGAAAGACAAATCCAGGGTGTAGCCTGCTTCTCACCCAAAAGTAAACTGGGATAGGCCTTGACTCATTATTATATTGTAGAAAAATGAATACATGGAAATACTGGCCACAGTATGGTAGTAGTCATACCCTAAAATGCACAATGTGAACCAAAATATGGACATTGGAACTTGTTTTGGGCAGCATGGTAGAGGTCTGTTTCCAGCAGCACACACATTTTGACTCACACTTAGACAAAGAAAAGGTCTCACAGAAAAATGAGGGTGTGTGAGGGTTTCTGTTTTAGTACAAGGGTTTTCCATCAATAAGGGAACTATTTTTTATGCGTGTGAGAGGATTTTTGGTGTGTGAGTGTGTGAGTGAGTGAATCTTTTGGGGTGTTTATGTGAGAGGTAAATGTTATTTTTGGCCTTAATGGAACCTCATAAGGTTGTGCTACTCATCGGAGGAATGCTTGTTCCTTCACAATGGTGCTACCGAACACATATTTACTACTTAGAAACTTAGTGTCAAATTCAAGGCCCGGGGGGCAGGACACATATAAACAAACAACCATTTGCACTCACATTCACACCTACGGACAATTTAGAGTCTTCAATTACTCTACAGTGCTTGTTTTTGGGATGTGGGAGGAAACCAGAGTGCCTGGAGAAAAGCCACCCAGGCACGGGGAGAACATGCAAACTCCACACAGGCGAGGCTGGAGTTGAACCCGGATCCTCAGTACACTTCACTCACTTCAGTGACTTTTAATTTCAAATCAAATGTGTTGTTTTATATATATAATGATCAATTTCAGGAGAAATTGTGTACATGTAATAATAGGATGAGGTGACTATACGTTTAGCAGTATATGGTTTTCACAGTCATACAGCCCTCTGAGGGAAACCAAAACTACGATGTGGCTTACGACCAAAATGAGTTTGACAACCATGCAAGTATAAAGTCGTGTCTCGTGACAGTTTCATGTAAAAATGTTTGAAATCAACCAATCAAATCTTGATTTTATATACTGTAGCCTGTTGAATTCATGCATGATTAACTAAATAATAAAAATGTTAGTTAATATTAGGTAGCTGATCTTTGCTCACACAGGCAGCCATGAACTTGTTGTAATATTATGTCGAATGCTAAAGTACAAGCTGCTGAAGTGAAGTTGCACAAAGGCTTTTAATGCATTTTTTTCAATTAATGCATTATGTTTTTGATACAAGAAAAGCTCATTTGAAACTGAAATTTATTTATATTTGTGCTTGTATTTCCCTCACTGAAAAAGTTTCTAGACAAGAAAACACACTTTGTTGCTATGCACAATGTGAATTTAAGAAATAAAAACCATTGACTATATAAAAAAAGGTAACCAATCGGTCAGTCGTAATTAAGTGAAAGTTATTTTCTTTTTTACATTCATACGGTAATTGCTCTTTAACCAAGCAAAAAGATCTCTCTGAATTTTGAGATTTGAATTTTCAGTCGTATACTCAAATACTAAAATATTCCCGCGCTGCAGCCCTACATTCAACTCAGTTGTTTAATAAAACCCTTGCTTCAGGTCCCTGTGGGATTAACCTGCAAAAAAATTGCTCCTCAAAATTACAAAGTTGCTTCTCAAATGAAGTCATTGATTAGCAAAACTGACCCTAAAAGTAAAAGAAAAAAGAAGATTCGAGCCTTGTGGCGGAGATATACTGTCATCTACGAAACATATATTAAATTACCATGGCTTTAAAAATGTGGTTGAGTTGTGATTCCAGTGAGGTCAACTTATTTTCGATACCTTTAGTCTGATCATGGCGTCCTTGCACATCTTCTCGCCACTGGCGTTGGGTACCGTTTCCACACCAATCAGCTTGGCCTTGAAACGCAAACCACCTCCAAGAAAACCTGAGGTAGCATCAAGCAAATTATGGTTTCTTTGTCTTATTAAATTGTCTTACAATCCATCCATTTCCATCGCGCTTGTCCTGTTCAGGGGCGCGGGAAATTGCAGCTTATCCCAGCTGACTGGGTGAAAAACATACACACTGGACTGGTTGCCAGTTAATCACAGGGCACATTTGTCCTTACTCCAGGCACAATCCAGTCTACCCCACCTCTCGCCTAAAGTCAGCTGGAATAGGCTTCAGTTACCCGAGACTTTAATTAGGAAATGTATGGATGTATTACAACAAATGCAGGTTTCGGGTCAGGTTTTGTGGATTTGGCTGTAAAGATGTCGACAAACAGCGCAGGCATGTTGGTTTTAAGAGTAGGTTGACTCTTAAAAAGAATTGCAGATATGACTGGGGAAGTTTTTGTTTTTTTTACTGTAAAACTAAGGAACTGAGTTGTGCAAAAAGCAAAAATGGACAATTAGTGTTTAGCTTGATAACGATATTCCTGACATTTGTTGTCTTAAATTGAATCATACAACACTCAAAACACTGCCCTGTGATTGGCTGGCGACCAGTTCAGGGTGTACCCCGTGACCTAGTGAGTTGTAAGCAGTACAGGAAATGGATGGATGGATGGATGGATGGAACACTCATAATATACTGTTTTGACCATTGTTAATCTGCTTGATGATGTCTTTGTTGGTTTGTCTGTTAAACTATACAAACAATTTCCATTTATGATGTGGCTGAGTGAGAGCCCGTTCCATATTTGTGATCATCCAACATCTGGATAGAACAACGTATTTTTTTTCTTTTTGTTGTTTAGGTATTGATGATGGTATTCCAGAATGTAAATGGTGGGGTACTATCCGTCTAACCGAACATTTCACGTCATTGTCCACGACCCACAAAGTTGCCAGGTACATAACACAACAAATTACAAACAAATACAAAATGGTTTGCAATGATTTTTGTTAGAGAAATGAATTTCCATTTTCCCTTCTCCAGAATAAAAAAAAAATGGTACGGCTCACCTCTGTGAACCAGGAAGTACTGTAGCCTGTACGGATAGACAAACGAAACCATATAGTGTTTTGTTTTTTTTTAACCTTGGCAGAGGTGTGGAGATTTACGTACTTCTTATCTCATTAAATTCGACTTTGCGCACTCTTCCTTTTTTGACTTTGCTTAGATTTCTCTTGGTGCTTTCTCTTTTAGTTCGTATGACGTACAAAAGCTTAGACACAGTATCATATTCCTGCAAGCTTTTACAATGCTCACTAACGAAAGGATGACCTCTGCAGGGGTACGAGCACACAAAAACAAGTGTGTCCTTTTAAAATCACCGCTGCTCATAAACGCAAGGTGTGAGCTTGCGTGAAAAGGGAACATCACAACAGAATAAACAGCAACAGAGGCTCCATTAAATGGTGTCAGTGCTCCCCTCACGTGACTTAAGTTCAGTCAAGCAGTTCCGGCTAACTCCATCCCAAAGCTTCCTAAATTCCAGTAAGGCTTTTCTGTAGAACGTCAGCAGTCCAACAACTGGAGCAGCGGGACACCCAGAACACAAATACTGTCTCAGATCTGACAAACACACCGTGAAAGGAGTTGAATTCTGCTCACCAGCCACAATCTTACATACTTGCACAGTCAAATAAGGTCCAATACATTACAAGACCTTTATCAAAAATTCCCCATGCAAAATTTTCATTAGAACCGTCAGAGAGGTATTCATTCAAAATTCAATGATAAACATTTATTGTTGTTGTCGTACTGAGAGTTGTTTCGAATAGTTTGCCTGCCTGGTACCCAAATGAGGTCAACAAAATATTAGTTGAGGGGCAGCATACTGTATATAGAAAATCATCACACATTTTTGGTAACTTCCAGGCAGCTGGAACATTATGACATTGATCGCGAATTATCATCAACTCTGCTTGTGTTGCTGGTTACAGTGTGACGTCATCGTCCACAGCAGCCACGGCGTACCTCTTGCGTTGGACGGCAGCCATGTCTCCACGTCGGTTTGTTGTAACACAGGACATCCCCCAACAAAATGCTGCGGCTCCATCATCACAAGTCCTATTGGGAAATCCTCAGCCAGTAGACGCTGGAGAAAAACTAAGTGAAATCGAATTGAAATTAGTCCTTCCATCCATATTAATAGAGGAAAAAAAACATCCCAATTTTAGATTTTTTAATTGGGAAGCCTGAAAACCAAATCACAAGTGAAATCAAGGTTTGTTTGTCTGACGCGCTCGAAGCATATTTCCCTGGTTCTTGTCTCGCCTTAAGGCTGAAATGGCTGAGGGTCAAAGGTTGCCCGAGACTCATTAGTCATACATTAACATCTGCTGGGAAGCTCACATTCATGAGACCTTTTGAAGAGGATCGCCAGATTATGGTCCGGTCATGTATTTTTCTAAGGGATGTTCTTTGGCTGGGAAAGGAACCAGAGCCAATGCAGAAAAGATTTTTCTTTTTTTTGTGTGTGTATCATAGGTGCACTTTTGTATTGCCGGAAATAGCTGCTCACCATGGGGTTTTTTGTCTAAGCCCTGTTTGCGCCAGAAATTCAAAGAAGTATTATGGCCACACAGAGAATAATTTAACGAGTGAATGTCAAAATTCCTACAATGACCTAACCACAAAACAAAGGAACAGAACAGTCTGACAAGTAGAACAGGAAGGAAGTTAAATATATGTTAAAACACTCCCGTTTAGTGTTTGTGAAACTTGCACAAATGTTACTTGACAAGATCTTCTGTAATCATTATCTTAATGGCTATGTTTGTAACATTTTAACTTTATTTTTGGGAAGTTCCAAACGTACTCTTAAAGTGTCATTATTTATCTTTTTCAATGCGCCTCTAAGGAACGTTTGCGTGTTTGCTTCTTAATTTCCACTACAGTTGCAAAGTGTACTTTAATTTAAAGGCAAAGCAGTAAACACAAATGATCAGCAGGAAACATGTTTTAACTGACAAAGACAAGGTGAGAAGCTCATGAAGCCTCTCACGATACTTGCCGACTTTACAGAACCAGGTTTGATGGTTATGAGTCATTTTAGGATAAGAGAAAGTGCAAGCTCTGCTTTTATACAAGTAGTTGGGTTTGAAGTGTGAACTCAAACAACCAAGTTTTTTTTAAGATATATATATATTTGCTAGAGGTTCGGTAAAGTTGGCAAATACAAAGTTGCAAAGTAGGCAACACTGACAAGCCGCTCACATCAGACGCATGTCCCGGTTTCTGCCCCAGGTGATCATGGTAACAGAAGCCGTGCTTTCGCATTTGCATGAGACAGAAGAGGCCCTTAAAACCGAGTGATTTCAACCAGAGTGTGACAAGTGGGTATTAAGTGTCCAACAAGTCTTTTTGGCAGAGGAATGTCAGAGACTTTTATTAAGACACTTGGGAATGCTTTTAAATTGTGGGGGGGGGGGGGGGAAGCATATGTTTCCTTTAATGTTGTATGCTATCAGTACTGATTATCGACCTCTTGAGTGGAAACATCTGGTCCTCTTTAAGAAGTCCTTCACTTTCACGTGTTGAAATCTGTTGAATAAATGTTTATGAGGCAGACTATAGTATTTGTATGAGCCAAGAGGTTTTCCTGCACATATTCTCAGCTATTTTGTCTAAAATTCCCAGAAACAGAAAGGGCTTTGTATCAGATGATCCCCAAATCTTCTCTAAATAAGAAGGATTATTCCTTAATTGAATTCCAAGCAGTGGCTATTTAGGCCACACTGACAGGAAGGCAGACGGAAAATGACGCATGACAAAAAGGAAATTGTGCCGACTGTCGTCATCACACTGTAAAGTAGTAAATATCAGTCGGATAAATACTATTGGAAACATAAAAAAAACTATTGGTGAACGCGAACATTCATATTTTGAAGATGGATGTAAAGAAAGTTACATGTTTTCAACATCAAAACTGGAATAGCACTTAACAAAAGTCAATTCGTCCATCTTCGGCCTATCCGGGGTTGGGCCGCGAAGGCAGCAGCCTAAGCAGGAAAGCCCAGACTTCCCTCTTCGCAACCACTTCATCCAGCTCTTCCAAGCCGATCACAAGATTTTCCCAGGCCAACCTGGAGAAAGGGCTCTATTTTCCTGACTGTTGTAAATCCGGTGCTGAGCTTGGTGTAACTCGGTGAGAAGGCCTTTTAGACCTAATTTTGTGGACCGGCATACATCAGCGCATTTAAAATTGGGACGTCTGCACTGGTGTGGGCGTGTTTACAGCTGACTTCAATCTTGTCCAATCGAAGTGGCTCCTCTCATTCCCTTTAAACACGGCCCAATAGTCTCGCTGGCAAATTAAATTTTACCGCGGACCTCATGTATCTATATCCCCTCCAACGATCATTTGTGTGCCCCCCCCCCACCATAGCTGCGTGCCAGCCAGTACGCGGGATGATTTAAAAAAATTAAACAATGATGACGATGATAATAATAATAAGAATGCGTAGATGGTTCCACGGCCGGTGTCGAAATACGTCTGTCATCGTCCGCAGAGCTCGCATTTCTGTCTGCCTGCATGTGCCCCAATCTAATTAATCAAGATCACGTTAGACCATCTGCGCCAAAACTAATCGTGGTCCCAGCAGGTGTAAGTTTAGACAAACTTTCTGAGAACCAAATTCTCACTCCGCCAAGCGCATCTGCAAGGACGCACCCTCGCTGCGTCGACACACCGGCTTGGTGTCGACTAATCTGCCATATTGGCAAACGTGCAAAATCAAGATAGGCCCACTTTTACGCTCAAGAGCAGGTCTAAAGCCCAAAGTCTCTCCGATTTGTCCCGGGTCTTCCTTAGGCCTCATCCCTGTGAGACCAATCTCTGACACTGCTTGTACAGGGAACGGTCTGCATCAAGGGGTCTTGTACCCTATACCCTACAGGACTTCCAGAGGGACAAGGTCAAACGCCTTCTCCAAGTCCACAAAGCACATGTAGACTGATTGGGAGAACTGCAATGATCATGCTGAGGGTGTCGAGCTGGTCCCCTGTTCCATGGCTGGGACAAAAACCTGACGGACCCTCGGACACTGTGTAGACAACCTTACCAAACAATCCAGTATGTGCCGGTTCTCGAAAGCTAACGCTGTTAGCTAATCCGAAACTGTGCATCCGACAAAAGTCATTGCAGCTCTGCTTACTTTTTGGCTTTGTCATGATAACAGGAGCAACGCACTCATGGGGGATTTGGGGTTTTGTGCTTGACAGTGCCTCTGCAAGATAGTGTTTCAGATGTGTGTGCAACAGTGGGGCAGGACTGCAGAGACACACTAACGCTTTTCAGCGATAGGCAGGAAACAAAAGAGTTACTCGGTTGATTAATTTCACAATAGTTGGATTGGCAGGCACCCCAGAGACTCAATACTGTTTGTATCCAAGCAATTAAAAAGTCATATATGTCCCCTTTAAATAAATGAAGGATGACCTGAAAATGACCACACAAACAAGAACGCTAATGACCAACAGACGCATTTTAGATTCCTCTGACAACATTTTGGAGTCCTCTCTCACGACGGGAATCCATCAGCGAAGAACAAAAGTTGTGCTAACATTCAAACTTAAAGCGGATGATAACATGGGAAAACTGTGACTTTCATTTCCAGTCTACTGTGTTGACTGCAATGAGATGGAGGCACGTTCCTTTTCATGCAAAGTGTCCTCTAACGGCATGCGCTCACCAGAGTTGACTTGTGAACGTTTTTTAACGATACGGCCATGGGTGGCACGGTCAGTCTCTTATTTATAAATACACTTTGGATCCAGTTGCGCTTACGCTTATGTAACTCCAGCCCCCCTTCAACTTTGGAATCCCTTGGGATTCTCCCGTCGTCTTGACTCACTTCCCAGAGTGAGCGGAGTTGTTTCCCTTCGCTACAAACCTCAAGTACCACCAAAAATGTCTTTCTGCGTGACAGTACAATTACATCAAAAACCATTTGTTTGTATCCATTTTTATGTTTGCCAGAGAGGCAACTCAAATGTTATGTCCAACATCTGTGAGACAGCTGTTTTGCAGTTGTGCTGCCAGGGTTAACAGACCAAATTATGCATACTACATATTTGTCACATGGTGAATAAAAAACATTTCACTTTCACATGTTTTTGCTTCTGTGAGGGATTTGCTTTCCTGCCATTGTTGTCACAATTCAATGCTTTGTTTGCATGTTTAAAAGGTGATTTCACTGAAAACCATTGAGTAATATGTTTAACTTGCATACCGTGCATGAAAACGCTAAATGACTAATCAGTTTTCAAATACAGTGTTACGCCTAATAGGCACATACCCATTTTGAACATCTTAACTGAATTTTCAAACATGAGATCGACACATGACAAGGATCAATTCTACAAACGTACTTGACTAATAAAAGTGATTCTGATTCTGAGTTCAGCACATTCTACTGGACAGATCGTTGATAGATCAAACAGAATGTAAGTGCATTAGCTATAAAAGACTACTTTACAGCGTTGAAGAGAACTATAAAGAGCAGAAGGGCAGCTTGTTCGTGCCGTGATTCAGTGCTTTCTCGGGGACATTCCAGGCAGCAATGGAGTTTCCAGGCTTTGGCATCGCTTAAGTGCTGTGTTGTCCTTAAGAGACTGCCAGCTCACTTGTGTCTGCAGCAGCGAGGAGGTGAAGTTTACCTCTTGGCTAAGTGCTCTACGTGTTCTTTATGGGCAGGCTGCAGACGGAAAACCTCAGCGATGCTCCTCATTGTAAACATAAGTCACACTGTCTAAATGTGCGATGGCCACAAGAGTCGCAGGAGGCTCATTTTGCCGACGTGCCGCCTGCTTCTCATGCAACCATTTACAGACATCTCATTTGCATTACAGTGCTATATTTGACCAACATATGTAACACTGCACAATTGCATGTATAACACATCCAAAAGACACTTCGGGTTATGATAATATTGGTGTCCAACGACATTTTGATACTCTTCAGTATCAAAATCAAATCGCACTAGTTAAAGAGCACTTTTCATACAAAGATATGCGTCTCAAAGTGCTTTACATAGTTACAATCAATCCCTGCGCCCCCCACTCATCCACACAGATACGTATATGCGCACACAGAGTTAAAAAAAAGTAAGAAAATAATAATGTAATGACGTATGGCTGGGTACAAAACTCTTTGAGGACGCTGCCACATGGAATTATGTTAGGATGTCCTAGAGAGAAAGTTGTTACCTCGAAGACTTTGGGGAAAGGAGCTTGAGGCCAAAAACAAGTTCTGAATCTCAAGAGAAGGTCCTCGAAAGATCAAACATAAATGTTTTTCGCTTTCCCCTATGAAATTGTATTTATGTTAATTGTAACGTTGTTCAGGTTTCAATCTTTGAAATGGAAACTCCAGAAAAAAGAGGGAATCTTAGATAAACACCCTTGACAAGCTGAACGAGGTAATTTTCCATTGAGTGTGTCACTATATATTTTTTTCCTGATATTAAAACAAATACAGTATTTTGTTCCTTTATTTCTACCTTCCCCAATGTTAGATGACTGCAAACGATGTAATAACGTCAAGCATCCATCCCATCTGCAAAAATCTCGCCTGGTCATTGAGCTTAGGGACAACTACAATTGGTTTGTGCATGGAACAACGGTATGGAACCACAAAAAGGACAAAAGTTCATATCAACTAATATGAGCGATGTCTTGTATTTTAATTCTATGTTACTGCATTTGATGGTAGGTGCCCTATTCTTTTGCTCTATACAACAGTATTTCTAAGGTCATACAAGTGGAAAAATCTGCGGTTTACATTGCACTAAGCCCTAACCCTAATTTGTGCCGTCATCATATTACGCAATACCGTAAGCGCACGTCACGAGACCTCGGTTTAGTGAGCATCAAAGGATTAAACTTGTTGTTTGCTTTTGCTTTTTGTTTTTTGCAACACATACTTCAAAATGGGCAACCTTCACATGTTAACGGAAGAAAACAAAAGAAGATTCACCAGAGGTTACGTGAAGGTACACTCACATTTAAAGCAAAAACTGCAGCTTCACAGACATGTCGTCACTTGTCATCAAAGTTCATGTAGAGGGATTTATTACTTTTACATTTTACTGTGGTTAGCTTATTTTTCCACTTGTGTGACAATTATGGCTGTTGAAAATTGTACGTTTCTTGCAAAATTGTTTATGGGCCAATGTGACCAACCCAACTAAACTAAACTGAAAAACCTAACAAGAAATTAAAACATATATATATACTACACAAAAGACCAAAAATAAAGACATAAACATATTTTTTTTAAGTTTAAAATGATTTATTTTCCAGATTTTTACATTTTGAAAGAGGTCAATTTGAACTGCAACATAACAGAAGGGTGATTTTTTTTTCTTTTTCTTTTAAGAATACTT
The DNA here is from genome assembly GCF_024500385.1 of Phyllopteryx taeniolatus. NCBI lineage: Eukaryota > Metazoa > Chordata > Actinopteri > Syngnathiformes > Syngnathidae > Phyllopteryx > Phyllopteryx taeniolatus. The sequence goes on along the minus strand of NC_084508.1, from coordinate 17,575,407 downwards.
TTTTTTGTCAAGTTTAGGCTTAAGTTTGTTTCAATGTTTTACTGTGAAGAGGGGCTAACTTTATTTGAAGTGCACTTGTTTGACAAACGTGTTAAAAGTTAAAACATTGGTTGTATTGTAAATAAAGGTTTTAATGACAGTTTAACTCTGGAACACATTTACAGTATATTTTGATTTCCATTGTTTTTTCTTTGGGAAATAAATGAGGTTCCACTAGTTTCTAATCTTTGTTTTTTATTTTGAATGTTAATCAGCGCCAATCATTTTTTGCTGTAAATAACCGAAGGAAAACCTTGGGGAGGAAGATTGTGTCCCTTGAGCTCCAAAAGACTTTTGTACACAACTAACTCATCTCTGTATGTTTCCCCATCCAGTGAGAAGAGATCTCTTCGGTCCAGCCGAAGCCGAAGCCGAGGCGGGGGCGCGGTGACGTCATCGCCGACGGCTGCCCAATTGCACGGGAAAAGTGGGAAACACGGCGGTTTTGCGGTCCAATCAGCGCGCCGGTGGGAGGTTGGCCCGCGAAAGCCCGCAGCGTCCCGGCCGCGTAAAGACGCGGCGAAATGCGCATAAGAGGACCACGCGCAGTCAGCACTGGCTCAAGTGCGAGCTTCGGGCCCGAAAGGCATGCTGCTGACAAACGCGAGCTTCGCGCTGCGGTCGCGCACGACGAGTCCAAACTTCACGCACGCCTCTGCGTGCTTGAACGACACTTGGCCGGTCGAGCCCTGGAAAGAAGAAATGGCTTTGCCGATACTGATGTTCGCCGGGGGCGCCATTGGGAATATAATAGCAGTCGTCGTTCTGTCGATGTCGAGACAGGACAGGAAAAGTTCCGCGTTCTACGCGCTGGTGTGCGGTCTGGCTGTGACCGACCTGCTGGGCACCTGCCTGGCCAGCCCGCTGACCATCGCCAACTACTTGGACCCGCGGGTGCTCCGAGGCGGGGCCCTGTGCGACTTCCACGCCTTCTTGCTGCTCTTTTTCGGCTTGACCGGCCTCGGCATCATTTGCGCCATGGCGGCGGAGCGCTACCTGGCCATCTGCTGCCCTTACTGGTACCGGCGCTGGGGCGTGGACCGCCGCTTCGCGCGGACCTTCCTCACCTGCGTGTACGCCGCCAACGTCCTTTTCTGCTGCCTCCCGGTGACGGGGGCGGTGAGGGGCAGCTTGCAAGCCTCCGAAACGTGGTGCTTCGTCGACCTGAGGACCCCCGAGCCCGTGGCCGCGGTGTACTCGGTGCTGTACGGCGCGGTGAGCGTGCTGCTCATCGCGGGGACCACCGCGCTCAACGTGGCCGTGTGCGGCTCGCTGCTGCTCATGCGTCGGCGCAGCGTGCGCAGGGGCACCGAGGGCGGCAGGAGCAGCGTGCGGGCCAGGTGGAGGGCGCTCTCCTCCGCCGCGGAGATCCAGATCGTGGCGGTGCTGGTCGTGACCTCGCTCGTGGTTCTGGCCTGTTCGGCTCCGTTGGTGGTGAGGAAGGAATCGATCTCGTTTCTTTCAATGAACCTGAAAGCCGTACTTGCATTAAATGACTTCGGTAGTCGGGTGAAAAGTCTCAACTGACATTTGTATTATGGGGGGGGCTCCTTTTCAGTAATATAAAGACCCAAAAGTGCCCCCCACATACACATTAAAAGTTGTTCCTCCGCCATTGGAGTTTGGGGGGTGCTTAACCACCCCTAAATTGAATCCCAGCACCCCTAAAATTGAAGAGATTTTTAAAAAATGGTCAATTACTGTATGTCCTTTTTAAACGAGCTACAAAAGTGTATAACCACACAGTACTTGGTTGAAATGTAATATTTGAACAACCAAAATATAGTACGCCCCACGCCTCAAAGATGGTTTGTTCCAGCCAATCCCTCGCCTCTCTTTCCGACTTGGCTCGGAGGCTACCTGCACGTGGAGCAACATGCTGCCTTCTTGTGAGATTCAGGGGTGGGGAAAGTACCTGGCTCAAGCCAGGATATGTGGAAATTCAACCCATTCCTCTTTTGCTGTGCCTCAACATTGTTCTTCTCTTTCATGAAAATGGGAATGGAATCGTGTTAAAAAATAATAAGAATAAAAAACAGGGAAATTGATCTTGCCTGGCTCAGCGCCCCTAAACCGCTGATCCTATAATCGCTCCTGATATCAATCAAATCAATTAACATTTCATGAAAGATGACGGGCGCCATGGTGACCGACTGGTTAACACATCTGCCTCATAGTTCTGAGGGGCCGGGTTCAAATCCGACCTCACCTGTGTGGAGTTTGCATGTTCTCCCCGTGCCTGCGTGGGTTTTCGCCGGGCACTCCGGTTTCCTCCCACATCCCAAAAACATGCATGGAAGGTTAATTGAAAACTCTAAATTGCTCGTAGGTGTGAATGTGAGTGCGAATGGTTGTTTGTTTGTATGTGCCCTGCGATTGGCCGGCGACCGGTTCAGGGTGTACCCTCTCTCGCTCAGCGTCAGTTGGGATAGGCTCCAGCACGTTTGTGAGCTTAGTGAGGATGAGCGGGATGCAAAATGGATGGCTGGATGAATGAAAGATGATAATATTCACTTATACGAAGGTGAAAATACATTGGCAGCCAAGCTAAGTCTGCATTTGCTCAATTCATTTATGCACTTAAAGGGGACTTTCCTCACTTAACTAATCCCTCCTTCCTTCGAGTCACTGAGCAAAGCCACGCCCCTCACTGACATGCACGAGACATGCACTATACGTCATGTGGACTGTAAACAGGCTGACGTTAGCCACGGCTGCTACGTTGGTTGCATGACTTATTCGTACTAGGGTGTTAATAGTAGTTTCAAGCTGAATGTATAATCAATTAAAAATCAAAAGATGCGATAAACTTACCTTTCAGGCAGAAATGTTGCTAGTTCCGTTTCGGTTCGGAATCCTTTCAGCTGCATGTGGCCCCTCCACCTCTAAAAGGCAGCTTCTATGTCCGCCCCTGTTTTGCCTCGGGATTTGTCCAATTCCTTCTTTTTAACTGGCGGTGGATATGGCACCATAGTTTCAGAAAAGCTCCTGAAGCCCAAGGTAACAGGTCAACGTGAGGTCACGGAGGCGTGCCCACAATGAATGTGCCCACGAGTGCACGGAAAATGATTGACACCTCGTTGGTCACGCCTTCTATCTCTGATTGGTTGTTTTAGCTCGTGTGTGGTGGTTTCTCAAAAATCTAATTAGCGGTGCAAGATGGAGCCAGAGATGGCAGATTTTTTTCACAGATCATTTTACTAATGTACTGCTGTACTGACATTTTTAACAAATACACTGGTGCCTCGAGATACGAGTGACCCGACTTACAGGTTTTTCGAGATGCGAGCCGTCAATCGGCCAAGTTTTTGCTTCTACTTGTGAGCCCAAACTTGAGATATGAGTGCTGTATGGCAGCGGGTGCCTCCGCTCACTTCACAACAAGTAGCAGTTTGGCTCATACAGAGAGAGAGAGAGAGAGAGAGAGAGCATTTAAAGGCACACCATGCAAATACACTGCAGTGTGTGTGTGTGTGTGTGTGTGTGTGTGTGTGTGTGAGTTTGTATGTGTGCGTGTGTGAGATTTTTGGCTTGATTTCACCGCAAAAAAACCCAACAGTTTTTACCTTTACATTCTCTTCTATTATGTTTTTTTTAATGACAATTTTGCAATCTATTGCTATTTTTCTTTATTAAAACCCTCGCAATTGCGCGACAGACATCCTGACCGCTAAGGCAGCCTAATGACCGCATTAAGCATTATTTGGGAGTAGCGAATCAAAGCAAACTAAGCTTTCTTCAACAACATAATCAAAATATTAGATTGCAGTTATTAAATAATGCTTTTGTCTTTCAGGTGCGAGTGTTCGCCAACCGTCTTATGCTGAAAGATGACCCCGAAGCCGACCTGGCAGCCATACGGATCGCAGCCGTTAACCCCATCCTAGACCCTTGGATCTACATCCTCCTCAGGCGGTCTCTGTTTCGCCGAATACTAAGTCTGTCCAGACGATGTCGAACTCGCAGCAGTAGCGCCCTGACCACGCAAGGGCGTCTGTTTTATCCTGAACACATCAAAGACAGCAATGTGTTGAGTCAGATGATGCACACTTGTCTCAGGACTTCGCTTCCTGCGGCCTCTACTGTCTCACTACCACACGTGCACTCTGTTGATCTTAAATTCAGAGACTGAAGGCTTGTTTGTTTGTTTTTTGCTTGAAGGAGACGCACAGACACTTGTGCTACCTGGCACTTTTGGAAAGGGCCATTAAGCTCCAGAGAAATTCTTCTTACTGTAGTCTACCACTCAGGGTCAGAGGGGAGCTGCTATCCCAGCCGACTTTGGGCGAGGGACTGATTACACGCCAGACTGATTACCAGTCAATCACAGAACTGACAGACGAAGACAGGCAACCATTCACACACGTTATAAAGAGTCTTCAGTGTACAGTACCTCACATACAGGTCTGTAGAAGGAAGCTGGAGTACACGCAAGCACAGGGAGAAAATGCATACTCCACCAAAAAAAAACAACAACATGCCTTGTTGGATGTTTAAGTCATAGGACGCTATGAGGACCAAGATGCTTACAGTAAAGTATCAAAATAAGAGAGGGTTGAATATTTATTTGCATCATTTACTGTCACCCAGCATTGACTTGAATCTAATTTTACGTCTGTATTTTCCTCATGTTGCATCAGTCCTCATCGGCTTACCGCTTCGTCCACCCTTTGTTGAGGGCCAAATTGGACGTTAGGGGACGTGTCCTTGGTTCCTCCTAAAATCATGATTTGAGCTCGTAAGAGCATAAATATTCTGTAATTCTAACATCTTTGGGATTGCTACTGGGTGGGGAAAGAACATACTTTTGCCTTCTATGCAATTTTAGCCACATTAAAATAAGGTCAGACTCCAAAATTCCTGCCTCGCTCCAACTTTGGAAATGCTCTCAAGATCAGGAAGTTTAAAAAAAGAAAAAAGAAAAAGGGAGTCTGGAGCCTCAGGGCCATCCATTGACATTCTTATGTAGGCTCAGATGTTTCTTTATTTAAATGAAACAGTATGTCCAGTGTGTGATCTATTTTATTTCATTTATTTAAAACCAGCAATGCACAAATCTTAGTTTTCGGGGGAGAGCATTGTGTGTGTGTGTTTTTTTTTAGTGTTTAATCTACATTGAAAAATATTTTAAAGTGGAGTGAGCTAACCAGATGTGCAGTCTGTTTTCCTAAGAAGGGAAGGTTCGAAAGGTTGGTAGTTTAATCCAAATATTACTTCTCAAACATGGAGCTGGGGTATGGTCACCACTGGCACAGGTTTATCTCAGTCTAACGAACTGTTGACGTCAATGATTTACGTAAGGACCAAGGTGCTAAAAGTATTGAAATTAATGTTGTACATGCCTTATTTGTAAGGTTTTCTTTTCCCATTTTTTGCACAGCCCCATTACGTTATTGTATGTAATTTACAGTGTAAGATCATTTGGCGCCCCCCCATTGAAAATATATTTACCTGAGGAAAGACATTACATTACAGTTCAGTCCACTATTCTATTTATTTTTTTTACATTTAAAAATAGCATTTTTTTTTTAAATCAGAAGCAGAGACAACTGCAAAACATTTTGTACCATGACAACCATAAATAAAAATCTATAAACATTAGCTGAGTAAAAACTCACAAAAATAATAATCATACAAGTTTTACAGAGAAACCACCCCCTACTAACACATACTGTACATCCCAGTGAGCAAACTTTGTCCTAGGAAAATTAGCTTTGCAAATTGGGCTCACCAAGTTCTTAATAAGCGTCCATTGGACTCCAACTTGATGCTGACAATAAGAACGTTCAAGAATAAACTTCAACAGGGCAAGGCCTCCATCCTGCGGTCCTTTGCTTTTGGCAACAAGGAACAAAATATAATCAATGGAAAAAAAAAAAAGTCAATAGAATAATTTGCTTGTTCGTGATTAGTATGGACACAAGCAACCACCTGCAGCAGAGAATTTACACCAGATAGTGTCTGTGAGGCCACGTAAAGAGTGGGCCATAATTAACTTCAAGCTTGGAAAGTTTTCCGCTTGGGAATAAATACTACATGTCTGAATAAAGATAATTATCAAACCATTTGCGTCAGGAGGTTTTTATTCAACTTATGATTGGCTGTGGTCTTCCTCATCGGTACCTCCCCTTTTAATGCAAAAATGATGTACACTCACTGGCCACAACATTAGGTACAGTTGCACGATCTAATGAGATCCAATACAAAACATTCGGCCAGTTTTGATTGAGAGGTATTATTTTAACAATATGTTTACGGTTGTAGTTTGCAGCGGTGTACAATTGCCTTTTAAAAAAGGCAATTTTTTTTTGCTTGTTTGTCATTTTCAAAGCTCCTTTAAAATCAGCTCGCTTGTCTCCTGTTTTGCATGAGTCAGATTAGTCACATTATCTTCATTATAATTTAACAACAGCAGATGCACAGATTTTGGGGAGAAATCATGAGACAAATACAAAACAAATACTTCAACTGACAAAAGATATCTAAAGTGGATTTTTAAAGATTTTTGCAGATACTGCAGCAGCAGTACACACACACACAAGAGAATAGAGTAGTAACTATAGCCAATCATATTTGGTAAAATGCTACAAATGTGAACTGAACTATACCATTATTAACCAAAGTCGGACCTCCTTGCAGAAATGTAGATTTTTGTTTTTTGCCCCTCAAGATTATGTGAACAAAATGTGCACAGAACAAAAATAACAGAAATAAATGTACATAAAATGTTCAGACATTTTTGCATTAGAAAATTACAGTAGAAAAATGTATGTACTTCATATTGCTGCATTTAAATGCTCAATTTGAAATAAATACATGATGATTGATCAATTGTTTCCATGACACTGATATTGGGCAAAACCTTTTCGTCCATCTCGTTTGCCAGTTCAGTTGAATATTGCACAAACCAAACCTATCCAGGGACTATTAGAGATGGACATTTCACCTTTGACCCTCACGACAGAATATTTTGTTCTTTCAATATGTACAAACTAGAGACAGTTTATTTATATATAAAAAAAAAAAAAAAAGGGAAAAAAAAAAGAAAGCAACTTTGGTTCAGGCTGACACTATGCCTGGCAGAACAGATATCCCTCTCTGCCTGAGCAGCATTGATGATGAATGAATATTAATGATCAATATGAAAATAACTCATTTAATGGACCGATTCATTCATTTTCATAACTCGATCGACACACTGTCCGATACAATGCCCGCCCTTGGAAAAAAGAACCACCACCTTGGTGTTTGCAGCTGCTGGCATATTTTAAAAGGAAACTTTACAGCATGTACCTAAATTGCTTTTTTCCCCAAACATGTCTACTCATGATGACCGATGCTAGTTATTGGAACATTGTGAGAAGGTGCTCACTGACCATTCTGGGGATCAGAACTCGTCTCACACTTAATTCTAACCAAAGTTTAATCAGATTTGATTCCTGTCTGTGTGTCTGGGCTCAACTTCATATGTTAATATTTTATGTGCCTCCGTTATCTATTTTTTAAACTGAGCTCTAAACTGTTTGTTTGAAAAGCAGTGTCTTTCAACAGTGTTTTCCTCCTCTTCCCAAGACACACAAAAAAATAAATGCCTAAAATCTAAATATTAAGGCTTTCCACTATGTTTTGTTTGTTATCAAAAGTAACATGGCAGACGTTCTACGTGAGGTCCCTGTTGGAGATGATAACATTCCCTTAGAAAATGGACAATTCAAAACCCATGTTGCGAATGCATCTGAAAATCTCCGGTATGAGTGTTGTTGCGCACCCAGCCAGTCAAACAGTCAGGACCAAAGTAACAGACAGGAAAACACAGCAAGGTTTCGACATAGAGGAGCGTGGGAGAGGTCAGGTCACTGGCCACTTCATGACAAAGATGTCTTTTGCTCTTCCTGTGTGGAACACAGTCTCATGTGTGAAGCCGACCAGAGAAGAACTGCCGCAGGGATGGCGGCTACACAAGCACATGAATGTCTATGAGAGCGAGTCAGAGCAAAGGACAGTCTCCCCCTTTTTTGTTTTTTCCTTTTTACACCACATACTGGTGGTTGCTGTTGGAGTTTGTCGTGTAGGTTTGGCGACTGTATTGGAAGTGGTCGGTCAGCACGTTGTTCCAGCTATGCTGCTGCAGTGATCCATGGGAGAAAGGCACTGACCCGTTGGCCTGATGCTTTGGGAACACTGGGTTGTCAAAGGACATCAGGTCCTGCTTGCTGCTTGGGAGCAGTTTCTTCTCTTGGTTAGCGTCATACTTGGCCTGTCGACAGAGTTGGGATGATGACATTTAAAACATACTGATGGGTATGATTTTTAAATGGCAATTAAAAAACAGCAATTACGATTTTTAATTTTATTTTATTTTATTTTTTTAATTTTTTTTTTTTTATAAATGGTTTTGTAATCTTACAACAACAAAAAAAGAAAATGAAAGATTTTTCACATTTCAATTTTAGGCTCAGATCAAAAACACAAAATGGAAAACTGGGCCATCGGACTTAATTTGATTTTAATATTTAATTGGTCAGGTTTATGTGACCCGGAAGGTTCAAGCAAAACTTGGGACTATAAGACAACATGACAATTGCTTTCACCACTGTTTGTCTATCCGATCGCAGTGTTGTCAACATATTCATGCCCACAGGGAACATCCACATGTGGACTAGTTGACTTGGGGCATATAACTTTCATTCTTCTTTCAACCACTGTGCAATGATACTCAAGGAACCGTGTGTATGTGTCTTGTTGGTTTTGGGGACGTGGCCCACAGAAAGTCAGTACAGTATGGTGCAATTAGATCGAGCTTAAGGAAAACATTCACAAACTGGTTCTGACTTGCAGCAAAAGGTCACATAAACAACCAAATAAATATTCAAATAAAACTCAGTCCTGTGACTCATTTTCTTTTTTATTTCATATTTTCGATTTGAGCCTAAAATGTAATTACGAAAATGTGTCGTTTGTGTGTGTGTGTGTGTGTGTGTGTGTGTGTGTGTGTGTGTGCGCGCGCGTTAGTTACTTTTCAGTTTTTGTTTTTTTTTGATTGTCAAATGAAAACGGACAGAACAAATGATACACAGATTTTAAACATGTTCAATATAGTCACATTACATTACAAAGTTCGGCTACACGCCACAAAGTTTCCCCCCAGCTTTATGCATCTTATTTGTAGAGTCTCGAGCCCACGAGTGTCACATTCTCGTCTATTCTTAGCTTCTCTTTAATTCACCAGAACAGTGTTAACTGTTCATAAATCTTTTGCTGAGCTACATGTTGAAGCGTTAATTGTTCACGTTTTAATCAAATGCGTACACATTACTTTGTACTGGGAACTGTGCAAGAACACAACCAAAATTGTAACATTGACAGTTGTGCAATGTTACAGCCTGCAGTGAGGAAATCATATGAGATGATTCAGGTATTTTCCATAGGTGACGTGTAATTTAGCGAAGGGAGTGGCTTGAAGTTTGCGAGGTAGTGATAAAAAAATGTCACGTATTACAAGTGTCAGGTGACTGACCTTGTTGTAGAGGAAGACCCCGACGATGGCCGTCATCATGCCCAGCACATTGGTGAGCGTGACTGGGTTGCGCAGCATAAACAGGGAGATGCTGATGACCATGATCCTCTTGGTCGCATTAGCCACGGCGTAGCTGAGCGGGCTAACCAGATTGAGCACGCTGAAGGCGATGACGTTCTGAGCGAAGTTGCAGAAGCCGCTGATTAGCAGCAGAACAACGGTTCTGGTCCATCCCGACATGTCCCACTACGAGGACAGGACATGACATTCAGACATTGTTCAGGGTTAGACAATCCGGTCAAACGCAGCAAAAAAAGGAACAAATACACACCAGATCATCATTGACAAGAAAGACGGAAAGGTCAACCAGCACCCAGGTGGGCAGCATGAATATCACGGCATTGAAGCCCAAAATGTTGAGAAGCCGCAGGTGGTGGATCCGTGTGTCACGCAACACCTATAAAAGAATAAAGATAATTGAAAACACCCTATAAAGCTTGTGTTGCACGTCAAGCCTCGTGAGATCATTGAACCTCATTCCAAACCAACTATGAGGCAGGAACTGCAATAAAATTTCCTGTGAGGAGGAGGCAATGCTTCATATGTCTGGTTCGAATTTGGACTTATATCTCCGCGCTGATTTGACGCGGCTTATATGAAGTAGTCTGGTGGAAAATTTGAGAAAAAACACCCACGGGAAAGCACACGTTCACCTTCTATGCAACAGTTACGTCATAAACTTATACATGTGTCAACAATCTCAGTGCATGTACCTTTTTGGAGAAGATATTCTGCAGAGAGAAGCAGAGCGTAGCAGCCAGAGCGCTGATCAGGCCCGAAACGTCGAAAGACAACTCTGTCACTGTAGCCAGCAGCACTCCGCCAATGATGGGGATCAGAGCTACGTACACCTTCCATATGAGCCGCACACAGATCGAAGAAGATGCAAACAATAAAACACAGTTGAGCTCTTTGGTAAAGGAAACCACTGAGCAGGTTGGAATAATAATATCAAGGGGCCCAAGATCTTTTTGACTAGTGCTAATTTCAGTTTTTAACACTCACATTGGAATAACTAAAACCAACTGGTTATTGCACGTTCCGCACGGAGCAAAATTTACCACCTCCATCTTGCTGCTGGGAAGCTGCTAACAATTTCCCCCCCAAAAAACATGAACACAAATACAAAAAGAATGTTAACAGGATGTCAACATAGCAGCTGGAGTAAACTACATTAACTGCCTTCCGAACTTCTATTTATTCCATCTAGATGTAAATTCTAATACTAAAAGTCAGGTACAGCTGTATACAACTAACTTATAACAACATGGCGCTCTAAGAGTATGACACTCTTTGCATAAGTGGATGTGGTTTCAAGGTTACGAACACCGCACAATGAAATTCTTTGTGCAGCGCACTTAACGACATACTTACTCTTTTTTCATTTGATTGTTTCAAAATGTTAGAAATGTTTTGAAATATTTTACTGGTATTATGACTTCACAACTGTGTGAGCTTTGGTTAGGGATAGACTACACCATGTTCCAACTTACGTACAAATTTCGGTTACGTCGGTACGTTCGGTAACTGTCCTAGTGTTGTTTCGTGCGCGAACGTTTCGTTCAGAAGAACGAATCTTTTTGTGAACGAACTGAACCGAACCAGTTTATGAAATGATTCGTTCTTTTATCTTGGCCGCCACCGTGAGGCAAGCGAGTCGGCTGGGAGCGGAAACGGAACTGCTGAAGCGTTCTGTCACTCACTTATGAATCTTCGGTGAATGACCAATGAGCAGCCAGCGTGCAGCCGGGGGCGGGACTTCATTAAACGTACTGCCATGTGATTTGCGATTCGCCAGCGTTGTCACTCACTTCGGCGAATGACCAATGAGCAGCCAGCGTCAGGCAGCGCTGTGCAGGCGGGGGAGGGACTTAAGTGAACTGAGTGATTTGTTCAGTGAACTGGTATACTGAGGAACTGATTAGTGATTCGTTAAAAGGAGGGGCTTAAGTGAACTGAGTGATTCGTTCAGTGAACTGGTGTACTGAGGAACTGAAGAGTGATTCGTTCGTACGTTCGCGATCCGTTAGACACGAGTGACTTGTTCGTGGAACTTCTTCGTTTGTGATCCGCTAAGGAGCAATGTACTAGTACGATGAGTGATTCGTTTGTGCAAGGAATGACGTACTACGCAGTGAACGTACTCATGAGTGATTTTAACCGCAAGTCCTGACGTCCTCGTGAGGATAGCTTTCACTAGCAGCTTCAAGCTAACGGCTAATTTTTGAGTCAGTCAAGCACAGGAAAACAAGCATGGATTTAAAATAAATGTAAATTAATAATAAATGTATATACGTGCACATACATATAATTCTATCTGTGTCTCTAATGCGATTATTAAAGCTTTTTATTTGATATTAGTAGTAGTAGTAGTAATAAGCGATGGATCTTTAACGGAATGAGGAAGCAGTTGAATGATTTTGTAAAAAAGAACGATTTGGTGAATGAATCTTTTGAACGAATCAATTAACTGATTCGAATGGTTCAGTACACTCAAAAGAACTGCCGTGCCAGTCACTACTCTGTCATAATTGTCGCTGGGATGAATAAAGTTTTTTTTTTTTTTTTTTTAATTTTAAATCTGAATAAACTGAGGATCCCCTGTAATATTTACCAGAGGCCAGGACTCTTTAGCCTCTATTAAAACAAACACCTTTCTGCACTAAATTCTACATGACATATACTGAGGATGATGGCGTAAGTACAGTATTATAGAGTACTTGTATTAGATAGTTTGTCATTTAATTTACCGAAAGTTTAACGTCAAGCAATACTTTCGGCAGTCTCTCGCTCCAGTCAAACAGGACCTGTGGACTAACGCGTCATATTCAGCTCCATTCCCAGTCTGTGTGAACACTTGTGTGCAAAGTAAACATGACACGCGGATGTAAGACGCAACAATCAAGATCTCATTCATCCGCCTTTTTCCAATACTAAGAAATCGGTCCGTATTTGAGTTGACAGTGAAAGACTACATGCATATGGGAGGGAAAAAGACTTCTACAAGCAGTTATTTTGTGATTATATTGTTTTTTTAATTGGGTTACATCTAGAGGTCCCTGTGATTGGGCTGGCGACCGGTTCCGGGTGTACCCCGCCTCCCACCCGAAGATAGCTGGGATAGGCTCCAGCAGCCCCCGACCCGCGTGAGGAGAAGCGGAAAAGAAAATGGATGGATGGACATCTAGATCTGCAACAATTAATCAATTAATTGACAACTAATCAATTATCAAATTAATTGACAACAATTTTTAAAATCAACTGTTTAAAGACCCCGTTTTACTTAAAATTATCCAAATCCTCAGAATTTCAGCCTCTCAACAGTAAATATTTCTGTTGCAGACTGATTATCTTGAACATCTATCTTATCTAAAACATTTGAAAACATCTGCTTTTACAACCCCAATTCCAATGTAGTTGGGACGTTGTGTTAAACATAAATAAAAACAGAATACAATGATTTGCATATCATGTTCAACCTATATTTAATTGAATACACTACAAAGACAAGATATTTAATGTGCAAACTGATAAACTTTATTGTTTTTAGCAAATAATCATTAACTTAGAATTTTATGGCTGCAACTCGTTCCAAAAAAGCTGGGACAGTTTTCAAAAAAGACTGAGAAAGTTGAGGAATGCTCATCAAACACCTGTTTGGAACATCCCACAGGTGAACAGGCTAATTGGGAAAAGGTGGGTGCCATGATTGCGTATAAAAGGAGCTTGCCCGAATTGCTCAGTCATTCACGAGCAAAGATGGGGCGAGGTTCACCTCTTTGTGAACAAGTGCGTGAGAAAATAGTCGAACAATTTAAGGACAATGTTCCTCAACAAACAATTGCAAGGAATTTAGGGATTTCATCATCTACGGTCCATATCATCATCTAAAGGTTCAGAGAATCTGGAGAAATCACTGCATGTAAGCGCCAAGGCCAAAAACCAACATTGAATGCCTGTGACCTTCGATTCCGTCAGGCGGCACTGCATCAAAAACCGACATCAATGTGTAAAGGATATCATCACATTGGCTCAGGAACACGTCAGAAAATCAATGTCAGTAAATACAGTTCGGCCCTACATCCATAAGTGCAACTTGGAACTCTACTATGCAAAGCAAAAGCCATTTATCAACAACACCGACAAACGCCGCCAACTTCTCTGGGCCCGAGCTCATCTAAGATGGACTGATGCAAATTGGAAAAGTGTTCTGTTCTCCAATTGTTTTTGGAAATTGTGGACATCGTGTCCTCCGGTCCAAAGAGGAAAAGAACCATCCGGACTGTTATGGACGGTATGGTGCTGTGTTAATTTCAGCAAGACAATCCCAAACCACATTCTGCACGTGTTACAACAGTGTGGCTTCGTAGTAAAAGAGTGTTGGTACTAGACTGGCCTGCCTGCAGTCCAGACCTGTCTGCCACTGAAGATGTGTGGTGCATTATGAAGCGTAAAATACGACAACGGAGACCCCGGACTGTTGAACAGCTGAAGCTGTACATCAAGCAAGAATGGGAAAGAAATCCACCTACAAAGCTTCAACAATTAGTGTCCTCAGTTCCCAAACGTTTATTGAATGTTGTTAAAAGAAAAGGTGATGTAACACAGTGGTAAACATGACCCTGTCCCAGCTTTTTTGGAACATGTTGCAGCCATCCAATTCTAAATTAATGATTATTTGCTAAAAACAATCAAGTTTATCAGTTTGAACATGAAATATCTTTTCTCTGTAGTTTATTTAATTAAATATAGGTTGAACATGATTTGCAAATCATTTTATTCTGTTTTTATTTATGTTTAACACAACGTCCCAACTTCATAGGAATTCGGGTTGTACTTTGGAAAACAAGGTTCAACATTTTTGCTGATTTTCTGACTGATGTTACGGACCAAACAGTAAGCAAATCATAATCACAATTATACCAATCAACCATAATCAATTTATGGCTGTGCATTTTCTGCACAGCTAATTGGAAATGATGTTCCGTTTTTTGAACAAACTGAAGGAAATTTAAATCTTTATCCGATTCATCAATTAATTGAAGAAAATAATCAACAGATTGATCGATTATTAAAATAATCAGTTGAAGCCCTATTACATCGTAGAAACTAAAGAATTGCACCATTATTTACACACCCACCTGAAAGGTTCTGTCTGGTCAAAAGATTTTGCTTCAGGATATTTTAATTATGTCAATGAGTAGCTTGGTTTATTCACACCCATATTATGTAGCAATTTGTCAGACAGGAAATCATGCTTACTCAACCTTAAGCACAGACAACTTAAAACAAAAGTAATTTTGTTCTGTTAGCATCAACCCTAGTAGTTACTTTGGTAACGGTCACAAGAGGAACTAAACACTCCTCACCTGGGTTTCAACCCCCCCCCCCATCCTGAGGGGCTGATGTCTCATACCTATAATGTAATATGAGCTGTGGTATAGTCGCACACTGTGCCACATCACCACTGCAGAAACAGTGCTGACAAACAGAGCAAGCCTTGTTGGCTGTACTAAAGCTACTCACCTTGGTGGTTTGCTTCTCCCTCATTATAACTCTTGACAAGAGCACAACCCATATTGGCATTGTGGCCTTGACTAAAATAAGAGACAAAAAAGAAAGTTGGAAAAGGTCACCATGAAGTTATGAAAATAACAGACACAATCATTCACAATATAACCAGGCCCTACAACACAGCAACTCATGAAACACTAAAATATACATTTTAACCCCATTGTTGTGAGCTTGGGTGAGTAAAACATAAATCTACAGACTGAGCTGGTTTGAAAACTTTGCAATGAAAAATACCACCAAATAACCTTCTGCATTAACAGAAGCATGGAAGGACCCAAGCCTCAAGACTCAACTGCATGGTGGTAGGGTGGTGGGTACATTTTTCCGGTTTTGCATGGATGAAAACTCATTTTGGTTGTTGCTGTTTAGAATATCTAATGTGTGAAAAGTGGTTGCTGATTATTTATTTACAGTATTCAAAATCATCATTGTTGCTAAGCTTTTGGTGCATGCATCAGTCACTTTGTTTCGTTTGTGTTGTTTGCTCTACCTAGTGGCAAAGTTAGCCAGTTCAGTTTCATCAACCCAGATGCACCATCAGTACAAATTTCAATAAAATTGTTTCAAGACAACAAATGCACCAAATAAAGTGTGAGCAGCATTGTCTGGGTGTACAAACCACTTTTTACAGTGCTTCATGATACAGTGCTATTAATTTAATAACACCATCATGGCAGAAACACTAACTCAGTATGCAAGTTTAGTTCTCAACCAGAACAAAGTAAAACCACAATAACAAACACATTTTAAAATTAAAATCGCTCTGCGTCATCAAAACTAAACATTATTATTTCCAGTAAAGCATGCCGTCTCCTGTTTATATGTGCAATGTTAACAACATTAACTACAAAAGCGCACGCTCATTATCTTTTTAATAACTTTTGATATTGCTCTTGTATTGGATCTTTGATGAAAGTGTAGCTAATCGAGTATGTAGTGTAACAGACTGAATTGTTCAAAACACCACAAAATATCAAGTAACTCGATAAACTGCAAAACATCAGCACATTTTGACTTTTAGCATTGATATAAGGCTTCTTAATGTCTGTTTTAGTTTGAGTAAAATGAAGCATTTAATTATTTCAAACAGTAGTGTGCCGAACTATTACTACCGTATTTTCACGACCATAAGGTGCACTTAAAAGTCTTAAATTTTCTCCAAAATGGACCGGGCGCCTTATAATGCCTTATGTGTGCACCGAGTTCCAAAATCTGTAAATGTTGTTGTGTGACTTTAATGAGTGCTCCGCTTGAGTGACTGGGAGCATTTCCTGCCGACACGCTGCTTATATAGAGGAAGGCAGATGTGACTGTGGACAGCATGCGGACGTAAAGGGGGACGGGTGTGCATGACAGAGGATGCTAAAGACACGCCCACAGTAGGTATATAGTTCCGGTATGTGCATCGGTTTGGCTAGGGACCCCCGAAAACGGCACCTACAAAGAGGCACTGCGGTCAAGCCAGCCTCCACTCATAAAGTAGCAGTCAAGCCAGCCGCCCCTAATTTTGTGCATAGTAGGCATTACGGTAATAAGTCGCCAAATCACGGCGAAAGCCACCTTCAAAATAAAAGCCTCCCCAATAATATGGACGTCAATGTTCTTCGGTTAAGCAATGCAATCAACAAGGTTGATATTATTGAATCTTGAGATGCATTAAAAAATGTAGTTTATTTGATATCTTATGAAAAATAAATGGTAAATGGACTGCACTTATATAGCGCTTTAGCTACACCATCACAGTGCCCAAAGCGCTTTACAAAGCCTCACATTCACACACACACACATTCATAAACCAATGGACGACTGCTGGCCATGCAAGGCACTGGGAGCAAATTAGGGTTCAGCGTCTTGCCCAAGGACGAAGCTAGGTTTCCGGGGAAACAAGGCAAGGTGGCCCGAGTTGGAAGACCAACTCGAGCAATGGATTAATGAGCAAAGAACAGCCGGGAGAAGCGTCTCTACAGTCACCATTCGACTGAGTGCAATAACTCTGAGCTACATCATTCCGGGATGCTTGACGTGTAAACAGGGCGTTCAAAGTGAAGTGAGCGGTGTGGGAACTATGGATGATAGATGGCGAACACAGCTTTACTAAGACTATTAGTCTTGTAAACGTGTAACGTGAGTACATTGTTAAATACTTCAATAAAGTACAACCGAACTCAGTTTTGCTCCCGCTGGCTTTTTAAAAACCTTGTTTTAGTGTGCATGCATGCTACCATATGTTTTACGCTAGCGTATGTTTTACCATGCCTCCGCCCAATAATACGGTGCGCCTTATGCATGTGTTCAATACAGAAATAGACCCTGTAACTGAGACTGCGCCTTTTAATACGGTGCGCCTTATGGTCGTGAAAATACGGTACTTACTATTACTACTAGAACAACTATGGTGTGGGAAAGCAGCCTGGTGAAATATCAAGAACATATACTAGCTTTTTCACTGTTTTTGCCCTCAGGCCAAAGCAATCAAAGTTTTACTTTGGCACCATCGTGTAGCATGTTGTTGTCAAGGAACTATGTTGAAGCGAGTTGAGGAGCTTTATTTAGACAAAAGTCATGCTTTGCAAGCATCTTGGTGCCAGGGAGCTATGTTGAAGTGAGTTGTGGAGCTTCATTTCGACAAAAGTTATATTTTGCCACCATCTTGTGGTATGTTTGGCAATTAAACCTTTGTAGGGGTGTCAATTGCAAACATATTTTCAATATTCGGGACAGGGCTTAGCCCCTAAACTGGAACACTGTGCTGTACTTAAGTCATGACATAGGAAGATGTGGCACCAACAGCCAAACTAGAGCACATCCTTCTAAGTCACTTTACCCAGTGATGTAATTGTAATAAAATTACCCCATTAAATCACAACATCGGCTTGTCTTTAGTAGATAGTCATCAAAATACCTGATAGTTACATGACACACAAGCTGATTGGTGATTAGCAAAAGGTAAATACGATGACAGAATGACCATGTTTTGAAATAGCCCTTCCTCCCGAAATTTCACTTCAGTGGTAATTACGTTCATTAGCTCGCTAGCACTCGTGTTGATAGGAGACAAAATTGTGTATTTTATGACTCATATGACGACGTGCAATGCAAACTAGCACCATTGTAAGTAGCCACGTCTGTTTACAACGTTCAAGGCAGCGGACTAAAACGAGGCCCACGCGTTAGGTTAAATATAGTGCCGCGTTAGCAAAAGGAGCTAACGTCAGCCGCTGCTATAGACACAGAAGACACTTGGCTAATTGTGGACTTACCAGTGTGCGCGTATGAAACGGGTACCTTCCATATGCTGAAGTGAGCCGACACCGATGCGAAGTATTTCCCGAAAGCTAAAGGCAGAATAGTCCACCAGTAGTACCGCTTGGGCAGTTCTGTTTTGGGGACTCCCCACGCCCGCAACAGCGGCGGCAGGAAGACGACGATCGAGAAAATGTGAAAGAGAGACACCGTGACCGGGTACGGGAATCCATTGAGGATTATCTTGTTGATGACGTTGCCGCCCGAGCTGACGGTGTACCAACATACGCAAAGAACAACTATCCGGAAGCCTTCCCTGACCTGAGTCCTTTCCACCGCAGCCATTTTTCAGAGCGGAGTCAAGTGACGCGTCACCGGCGGCGTGGTTGCTGCGCTGCGCCGGCAACTGAAGGCGAGAAAGAGGAGGGGGCGGAGAAAACCAGAAAACCGGAAAGCAAAGCCTATGGAATCAAAGCCAAAGACACTCACCACCTTCAGCACACTGCTTCCGGTGCAACTGGCTTCACAATAAAAGCTAAAACGCCTTTAGATTTCAAATGGATTTGAGGCATTTTCATCTTCCTGATTCACTTTGCACTAGCTTTGACCGTCCATCCAGTTTCTGAGCCGCTTCTCCTCACTAGGGTCGCGGGCGTGCTGGAGCCTATCCCAGCTGTCATCGGGCAGGAGGCGGGGTACACCCTGAACTGGTTGCCAGCCAATCACAGGGCACATACAAACAGACAACCATTCGCACTCACAGTCACACCTACGGGCAATTTAGAGTCTCCAATTTATGCATGTTTTTGGGATGTGGGAGGAAACCGGAGTGCCCGGAGAAAACCCACGCAGGCACGGGGAGAACATGCAAACTCCACACAGTCGGGGCCGGGGATTGAACCCGGGTCCTCAGAACTGTGAGGCTGACGCTCTAACCAGTCGGTCACCGTGCCGCCCAACTAGCTTTGACCGTAACATTTTTAAATCGCAGTCCTTCGCTGATGGAAATCTGACATGGGAAAGGACTGAAAAATGTTTTTAGTAGGGGAGGGACTCGATTAAAAATGTAATGAAATAGAAGCTTTGTAATAAATTCATCTATATTATTTGCATTTGAATCGTATAACAATATTTGTTCTAAAAAGCAACATTGTTTAACTTCCATGGATTTTATTGGGCGACTGAATCAAATCATTGACACAGACAGGAATATTGTTAACTCTGAAAAAAATGCATTTAATTGCATTGCAATACAGAACAGTAGAAACACATAATATCCCAGTACCATTTTAGGACAGTTTTTTTTTTTTTTTTTTAGAACAGTATTGTCTTTAAATAAACGGGCTTTCACTTGTACTTTACTTTTCTACCTTCAAGGTAGTGTTTTAACACTGTCTCCTCATTCACATACTGATGACGCTGCATCAGGAGTAACTGGGGAACAGGGGGTCAGAAACTTGCTCAAAGACACTTGGTCACAGGGGCTGAGGATTGAACCCACAACCTTTGGGTTGGGAGAAGACAAATCTACCACTTGAGCCAATCTAAATTGTAATTATGGAAAAAAAACAGTGATCACGATTATTTTGACTGATATTGAAATTCGATTAATAAACACGACTAGTCATTGATTTCAAACCTTATTTATTCAACTACCAAAACTTTAAATATAATTTAAAGGAACAGCACGAAAATAAATTTGTAACAAGTAAGATAATATTGGTGGCACGGTGAACCACTAGATAGCACATCTGCCTCACAGTTCTGAGGTCCCAGGTTCAAATCCGGCCTCAACTGTGTGGAGTTTGCATGTTCTCCCCGTGCCTGCATGGGTTTTCTCCAGGTACTCAAGTTTCCTCCCACATCCCAAAAACATGCATGCTAAGTTAAATGAAGACACTAAATTGCCCATAGGTGTGAATGTGAGTGCGAATGGTTGTCTCTATGTGCCCTGCGATTGGCTGGCGACCAGTTCAGGGTGTACGCTGCCTTTCGCTCAAATTTAGTTGGGATCGGCTCCAGCACACCGCGACCCCAGTGAAGATAAGCGGTACAGAAAATGAATGAAAGAATAAAATAATAATACATTACAATGAAAGCAATAATATTAAAAAAAACTATACACACTGAACCCCAGACTTGGAGTTGTTGTTTTTGAACTGCAAGGCATGCTACTCTCAACGCAAGTTCGCTTCTTTCATCCTCGCCAGTGTTTACATTCCTCCCCAGGCTAACACGAATGCCGCACTGCTAACGCTCACTGAACAAGTAAACAAACTTGAAAAAAAGCACCCAGATTCACCCCTCATTATTCTTGGGGACTTTAACAAAGCAAAACTCAACCGTGGATTCCCTAAATACAAGTAGCACATTGACTGTCCAACCAGGGAAAACAACATTCTAGGCCATTGCTATACCACGGTAAATGACGCATACTGTGCTATCTCTTGCACAGCTCTTGGCTCGTCTGATCACTGCTTAATTCACTTAATACCAACATACAGACACAAACTTAAATGTGCAAAGCCCATGGTGAAAACAGTGAAGAAGTGGACCAAAGCAGCAAAGATAGAACTTCAAGACTGTTTAGACTGCACAGACTGGAGTGTCTTTGAAACATCCAACTGGCAGCCTGGATGAATAAACAGTGTCACATGCACACATACAGTATATCAGTTTCTGTGAAGATGTGTGTGTACTAACAAAGGGATTTCGCACGTTCAGTAACAAGAAGCCATTGTTCACTGCCAAACTTCAGCAACTTCGCCAGGCTAAAAAGGCACATATCGAAGTAGGGACAGCCCTGTGCAATCGCGCTAGAAATCAGATGACAAAAGAAATTAACATTGAAATGAGAAATAATGCAGAAAAGATGGGAAAGGTTTACTGCTAACGACTCTGAATCAGTCTTGCTTGGATTAAAATTGCTGACCAACTACAAGCGACCTTCCCCCCAAATTAACCTACCATGCATATTTGGGGATGTGGGAGGAAACCAGAGTACCCCAGCACAGGCATGGGGAGAACATAGAAACTCCACACAGGCAAGCCTAGATTTGAACCCAGGTCCTCAGAACTGAGGCAGATGTGCTAACCAGTCGTCCACCGTGCCCCCTAGGAACAATATACAGTATGCCTGGTAATATTGTCCTACAGTGTTCCCTCGCTATATCGCAGTTCACCTGCTGTGGATTCAGATTTTCTTTCTATATCGCACATAATTCACACCGCAGGACTTTGAGTGTAAACTGTACTTTTTTTTTCTTTTGGGTGGTAAAATAAACACTTCATAGCCTAAAAAAAAAAACTGTTTAAAAAAAAATTTCATTATAACATATTCCATAATTTCTCATGCATGAACATTTTTTCCCCAAAAAATTTACCATAAATCCTTGCAGGCCCATAGGGATATAAAATCATAGATATTGGGGATTTCATTCAGACATTTTCAGATGGGGAAGGGGGCATAATTAGAGATGTCATATTTTGCTGACGATTAGTTGTAGATTTGTGACATTAAGTGATATTAAGCTTTTTTTGTGTAGAGAGCGGCCTACGGGGCTGGCAATTTTTTTGTCTTGAGTTTGTTGTCACACTTCTGTCGGGCCAATTATATATTACTCGTGCACTCACTGTAGTAGTCTCACCACGCTGCACTATTTGCATATCTGTTGTTGACAAATACTGGTCACTCGTGCCAGAGTAGCATCTGCTCCATTTGCACACTGACTGAGGAGTGTCTGCAACATTTGCACAATCAACATCGTCCCAGATTATCGTACTAGTCGCTTGAAGTCTCGGCGCCCTTTGCACAATGGTCATTGCACCGGACTACTGCAATATTAGTCATTCGAACTGCTCTAAGTGCTAGAGGACTCTGCATCGTTTTGCAAAATTGTCCCAAAAAAAAAAAAATACCTGCATTACCAGATAACTAGCAAACATTTACTGCTCAGTGACTGTTTTTTTTGTCAATGTCTTTCTGTCTCAAAAGTGTTCTCTGTCAATTGAATGTCTGTTGTCGTACTAGAGCGGCTCCAATTACCGGAGACAAATTCCTTGTGTGTTTTTTTGGACATACTTGCCAAATAAAGATGATTCTGATTCTGATTAAAGCAAAACAGCATGAATGTATAAAAAGTATAACCTTGTGCTACTGAGAGGTGATCAAGTCAATTTTGAAAAGTAGTAGTAATACAAATATGATATAGTCTGGGGGAAAAAAGAGGCAGGAATGGGTCTTCACTTTTTATTAACACATATCAACATGGTGGTAGTAAACAGCAAATACCAAAATAATGCAAAAGGCAACATTCTGTACATTTACTAAGGCGCCTTTTTTAAAAATTTTTTTTTAGGACAAAACAGTTCAAGAAGGCAGATAATATCTAGGAATGACAAAGTACAGTACTTTATCCAGCATGTCAATTTACATTTGACTTCCACTCGAGAGTCCATACAAGTAAACAGCATAATGCATTTCGTCATTTCAATGTGCATTCTACAAGTGAAAGGCGAAGGCAATAAATGAACTTAAACTGCATTATCAGAATGGCTCACATTTTAGTCTTCGAAGAGATGGCTGAGAAATAGCAGGTATAGTTTATAGTCACAGAAACACTTCAGAACAAAGTGTTAATAAATACTGTGCATGTACAGTATCAGTACAGTAACAGTATCTTTATATTTTCCAGTGTAGCAAACTTTTGTTGCACTCCTATATGCAAGGTGACATCTGTAATTTTCATGACACTTTCACAACTATCACTCATTTGCAAGTACAGTACTGTAATCCCCTTGGGGGTTTCAGCATGAGGCAGTATTCAAAGAGAAGCTGTAAAAAGAAACAAGGAAACAAAAACTAAATTTCTTCACAGCACAGACACTGTATAGGTGTACTGCTGTCTAGTAACATTAAATAATGTCTACATTTCAGTCTGTCCAAAGTCAACCTCAGATTATTGCAATAGAGGAGATGGGAGGTAAGAAGATCATGGCGAAGCGAGTTTGCAGGCAAACAGTCCAACCAATGACTGGTGTACGCCCATTTAAAATCTCATAGTGCCACAAATAACTCATTTCGTATCACATACATTGGGGGTCCTACTGGTGTTACTGATAGAATCTTATTAGCGCTTCAGATGATCATTAGAAGTTGGAGGGAATAAAGAATATCTCACCAATCCTATAGAATCATGATCTAGCCTGTACTGTATGTACAGTTAAGAGGGGAAAAAAGTATTTGAACCCTTTGGAATTTCTTAAATTTCTGCATGAATTGGTTAAAAAATTGAGTCTGATCCTCACCTAAATCTCAAGGACGTAAACATTCACAGGACGGGGAAGAAAAAGTAAGAGAACCCTTGGATTTAATAACGGGTTGAGCCTCCTTTAGCAGCAATAACCTCAAGCAAATGTTTCCTATAGTTGTAGATCAGACGTGTACAATGATCAGGATGAATTTTGGACCCTCTCTCTTTACAAAACTGTTGCAGTTTCAGGAGGATTCTTGGGATGTTTGCTGGGAATAGTTCTTGAGGTCATGCCACAGCATTGGGTTGAGGTCAGGACTTCATACATAAACTGGTATAAAGCTGGCCAAGTTTCAAAAGTATCTCTAAAAGTCTGGATGTTCATCAGTCCAAGGTTAGACAAATTCTCTGTAAATGGAGTACGTCCAGCACTGTTGCTTCTCTTCGAAGGAGTGGCTATCTTGTAAAATGACTGGAAGATCACAACGCAGAATGTTCAATGAGGTAAAAAAAAGAACCAGGTGGGACCAAGCCATTGCTTTGCAAGTCATAAGTCTCAAGTCTTTGCCCTCAAGTCCCAAGTCGAGACAGGCAAGTCCCAAGTCAAGTCGAGACATGCAAGTCCCCGAG
Organism: Phyllopteryx taeniolatus; assembly: GCF_024500385.1. NCBI lineage: Eukaryota > Metazoa > Chordata > Actinopteri > Syngnathiformes > Syngnathidae > Phyllopteryx > Phyllopteryx taeniolatus. The sequence continues at coordinate 17,551,092 of NC_084508.1, read as the reverse complement.
TCAAATCGCAAGTCCTATACTTTGAGTTTCGAGTCGAGTCATTTTACTAACAAAATACAAATATTTTAACATATATTTATATTTAATATGTATTACATACTGTCCATCCATCCATCCATCCATTTTCTGAGCCGCTTCTCCTCACTAGGGTGGCGGGCGTGCTGGAGCCTATCCCAGCTATCATCGGGCAGGAGGCGGGGTACACCCTGAACTGGTTGCCAGCCAATCGCAGTGTATACTGCATTTATATATTTAATGTTTTAAAATCCATATCAAAACAAATTTGATGAATAAGTGCATTGAACCTTTACAAGAAAACGAGGGGGTGGATCAAAATCTTTGCACCTTCAACGGTGGGGCTTAGTTTACTGCCCCTTCAAAACCGATTGATAGTAGGTTTTCAGTTATTCCATGAAAATGCTGACTTACTTTTTCCTCACTTCTGAAGTGACATTAAACAGACCTGTCACAAATAGGAATTTTCATCCAGTAGTGCTGCAATTATCAAGCGAGTATTCGACTGACAGTCCTATCGGAATAATCAAGTATAGGTTTTAACCTTTAAAATATATTTTTGCTTGGTTAAAGAGCAATAACAAATACAAAAGAGAATTTCACTTAATAATGAACGACCAATTGGTTTCCTCTTTTAAGATAACCAACAATAGTTTTCTTAATAAATTCACATTGTGCATATAGCAGGAAACTCCATTTTCTTGTCTACGAACATTTCTAGTGAGGCAATTTCAACCAATATAAATAGATTTCAGTTTAAACTTTACATTTCTTGTAAGGATAAAAAATATGACTTTTTTTTTAAAAGATGAACTCAAGTTTGTCATCTTAATATAAAGGTACAATTTTTTCCAACTGTGGTATCTCAGTCAGAGCACTAGGGGGCACTGTGTAAAAATATTACATCAAAAAGAGGCGAAGAAAAGAAGATGAAAAAAATTGTCGAATAGATGCAAGCTGTGTGCTGATCGATTGGTAAATAAAGTGAAACCCACAAAACGAGAAAGCAAAAAAAAAATAGTGTGTGGTTTAACTGGAGATGCTATATTGCAAAACAACAGTTAAGTTGTGGAACATTAAGCAAGACAGCAGACGACGCCCCTCCCCCCTCCCCCGCAATGTGTTTACGAGATAAACGAACAGTTAGCCTAGCTTCTACGATTTCCTTGTCTACTGCTACTTTTTCTTCTTTGTATTTTTCAGGAATCAGAATTCCCTGTGGCACCATGTTGCCTCTCACAGGTTAGTCTTGCTTACTATGACAGACATCTGGTTTGCAGAGGAGGAGGAAGGAGATTACAAGTGGAAATGTTATGTCTGTGGTGAGTTGTGTTGGTCATCGAGTAAACCACACACTATAAGAGCAGGAAGCAAACAGTTGTCCATTTTTTGTTTGTCGTGTGGGGTCGCTCACATTTTAAAAATCGGTGTCAGAACTCTGTCTGCGTGTATGCCACTTTCATTTGAGACCTCATAAAAATAGAGATTAAGACCTTGTAATCTGCATATCTGAACATGCAGCACCATTAACGTAATCTTCCACTGCTGCACCAAAGGCAACTAAGAATTTCCCTAACACGCACTAGGTGTTCAAATCCAAACAGACATACGGCAGAATGTTCAACCTGCTCCCGTCTTCATGTGGATCTAAGGAGATGCACTCTGTCCACTTGTACCATTCGCCCCGTGTATCATGGCAACCGTTAACCCCTGGCCATTGCTCTGTGTGTAATCTCCTCAAATCTTTACTGTGGACCTCTCTGCTCAGTCCAGGTATGTCACTGCTTGGGAGCGCCGATACCAACATGTGCGTTTCCTTGTCCTCTTCCCTTTGTCGTTCATCTTTCTTCAAGTACTCTGTCATGAAAAGATGTGTACTGGGAGAGTGGACGCGCGAAGACGACAGCATGCTACTCTGCTGGCTAAAGTAGGACTGGATGATTTCGTTCCTCGACAGCTCTTTCCAGTTAGTCTGTTGGAATAGACAGAGAGGAACCGGTGGATTCTGCTTTGGTTGCTCTGTGCACTGAGGCTCAACTCTGTGTGCTAGTTTTGCCTTCTCAGCCAGGGAAGGATTTTTATTGGAGGAGGGTTGGATTTGACCTGTTACGGGGTTAAATGTCAGTCTCCCGTCTTTGAACCTTACAGGTTTATTGTTGTCCTCTTGAACCGGTCTGTCTGGTTTCATCACATAGTCCTGAAACCTAAAGCTGCAGCTCTTGTTTCTTGCATCAGTAAAAGCACTGTTGTCTTCCATACAGTGAGAGCTACTCTGAAAGTCCACATCAGGAGACTGTGAACCCTGAATGCAGTCATTTAACATCTGAGGGGAAAGCCTCAACCCAGAAGTGCAAATATTCTGTGCTGGAGCTGCAAATCCCTGCCTCACACTCTCAGGAACGTGCAACATATCTTGGAGGATACCAGGTTGATGCTGCCCCCCGGAGGAAGTTTGCCTGGCTTGCTGCTGCTGTAAAAAGGATGTTTTTTGTAACTTTGCAGCAGTCACATTCATGCTGAACCCTCTGCCACCTGGGTGAGGTTTTGCAGATTTAACATTTAGCAATTTGTCAGTGTTCTTTAGGTCAGAAAAGTCCTCATCTTCAGTCGGATATAAATAATCTGAAGAAATGTCAGCACTACTGTAAACTCTTTTGTTTGGCAGCTGCTTTTGGCTTCTATCATTAAACGCAAGTTTGGATATCTTGGCTGGTGACAGTCCTTCCTGGAATTCTTCAGTGTGCCTCCTGTTGCTTGGTTTGTTCGCTTCAAGTAAAGCGCAGTTGTTGAAGTCACTCCTGCTTTTTAACTCCAGACCTGCTCTACCTGAAGTTAGAGCAGTCGCTTCTTTCGGAATGCAAGGGTGAACTAAAGCATTGGAAGACCATGATGCCTCATTGTGGCTTTTGGAAAACACTCCACTTCTCCCAGGACTGATCAACTTCTGCCATGTCCGCAGAAGCCTTTTGGCCCTTTTTGCAAGATCTTCGTTCTTGGTTTTCTTGCGGACATCATTGATGAGTTTTCCGAGACGAGTTTCCTTTAGAGAGAAGATGGATGTTTTGCCTGTAATTTAATCACTGAAAACCTGAGTAAAATGTCACTGTACATTAACTTTAAAGTTGTTCTTTTAATAAAATACCTCCAGGGCCTCTTTGGTGATGGGATACTTCTCCAAAAAAGAGATCACCTCCACAACAATCACCATGTTGCATATCTCCTGGAAAAACACACATTCATATTATAGTACAGAAGTCTCAAACCATTATGTCCACTTTCAGTATGTATTTGAATAGCCTCTCAAATGAGCACCTGCATATCCAGCTGCAGTGTACTTGTACTGGTTTCAGGCTCAAGTGAGACGAAATGCAAATGTGCTGTTTTGGTCCAAAATTAAAAGCATGAGAACTCTACTAAAAGGAGAAATGCTGCTTTATCTATCTGTATAGCTACATAACAATATATTTTCTACACAAAAACGTGTTCACGTAATAGTTGTCATAGTTCAATACTAAAACCACCTAAGCAGTTTAATATATTTACCATATGTGCTTAAAACTGTCAGTATGCTGGTTAGTGATATGTGGATCAATATTGAAATTTTGATAATGCCGATACCAGATCCTTAAACTCAAGAATCCATTCTCGAATCAAAACAGATGCCTTTGATCCTTGGATTTGAGTGATATTGTACAGTACAGTATATCATTAACTGGAACACAGTACAAAGTAACTACACTGTTGAGACCTGGTCTACCTGATATGCGGTTGGTGGGAACTACTTTTTCTCCCGCTTGGGTAAAATAATGTGTAAGTGCAGCGGCATGCCACACTACTCAGTCAGTCTAAGTATACCTCTGTACAATGGCATTACGGCAGAGCATACAGAGGAGTCATGTGTGGAACTATTTCAGCTCCAAACAGCCAAGACACAGTTTGTGATGTTTGTGGAAAATGGTAAGGAGTTGTGGCAACAGAACAAAATGTCGTCAAACACCTTATGTTGGACCACAACACAGAATACAATGCATTTATAATGAGGTGGAGTCGCCGACAAAAGAGGAGAGCAGAGTGTCGTTCCTTCAGTGCTGCAGAAAGCCACCATTCAGGTACAGAGGGCAAAAATGTGGTGTTTTAAGTGTCGCTTTGCACTGTTGCTGTTGGGAGTTGTTCAAATTATAAATACAGTTATTAAATAAGTAACAGAATAAATATGTGCGTTAAAAAAAAAGCTGCATGATATCATTTTGCAGTAATCTTTATCACTGAGATACCTTCACACAGGCAAAAAGGCATAGCTTTATTCAGGTAAGTTTTCCTCAAGAATTGAACATTAAAAATCGATAAAGACTTGTGCCATTAAATTATACAGTTGCAATAAAACAGCCATGGTGAGCTTAGATAAATGCATACTAGAAAAGATGGATGAAAAACAATCACATTTCATCTATAAAATATAACAATTATTATATATAAAATAACTAATTTACAATCATTTTTAAAATGAATATTTTAATATGTATTGACAAACTTGTGCAATTATTGTGGCATTTATTTTATCCAGTTTGACCCCTGTGAAATAAAGAGTTTAAAATAAACTCGGCCAATGTCTTTGTATTACTTGCAGTTATGATTTGAAATACAGAACACTTGTTGTTTTAAACAAACATTATTTGCACAAAGTATCTGATCGGTACTGTACTCTACTATCGGAATTAGACTCAGTATCGGATCAAAAAGGGATTACTGGTAGTCGTATCAAAAATGTCTCCCTGAGAAACTGGTATAATTTGTCAGAGAATTATTAATGTAATTACTATTTTTTTTAATTGTGGCTAAAGTTTGCAGTGATGTAGGACTGTGCTGCGTTGTGCTTAATGAACCGTTTCTAACATTATGGTCAACTTCAATTCTGCTTTCGCGATCTCCAGTGCTGAACGTTGCAAGTTACACGTAAGCAAACACAAGCCAGTGAGCCAGTGGAATGCTTGGCTTTGCTCTGAATTAGCAAGCAAATATCATTCAGTCGCCCACTGTTCGACCTCTGCGCTGACCACAACTCTGAAGGCTTGAGGCGTCCAAACTCGTACAAGTAGGACAGCGGTGTACTCACGTTGCTGTGGCCGTCGATGGCTTGCAATAGTCGGTCTCTCATCCCGTGTGGCGTGCCTGGAGCCGCTGTCATCGCTCCACAATAGATAACGGCCAGTAGTTGTCCGCTGACAACTCACATGGTCGAAGGACGAGCCTTTACGAGACCGGACATCATATTCGTCATATTTTTTTTGTTGTATTTTTTGTTTTAAAACTTATTTTCGCTGTTTGCATCTGAAACGACACCGCGGTGGTGAATATTGTTCGAAAGTAGCGGCGAGCCTCGGCGACTGGCAGCTTCCATGTCCCTTTAACCCCGCCCAGCTTTACCTTTTGGATTGCAGAGGAGCATGATGGGAAATATTACGACATACGCGTCACCGAGGTTTTCAATAGTTGCTATTCAACCTAAAATGACTTGCTCACTTATTACAAATGCCACAACTGTTTAAAATGTACATAACAATACTGACATTTATATATATATATATTTTATTTTTTTCAGATTATGTATCCTACAATGTGTGATATTCTCTGTGGTGAAATTAATGCTTTTCTTCCACATTATTCATTACATGTTTACATAGTCTTTGCAATAGGCCTACTACTTGAAGACGTCCTGAAATTACTTGGATTCCTTCACAAACAAAGTCTTAACAATAGAAAAACAGTTTGTTAAACTAGCCATCCATCAATTTACTATACCACTTGTTCTCCTTGGGTCACGAGTGAGATGGAGTCAATCCCAGATGGCTTTGTGCAAGTGCACAAACAATTACTGCACGTTTTCATGTTTTTATTGGACACATCATTTAAGCATTAACAACGCAGGTTGGAAAAAGTATGCAACGTAGAAGGCCGTTGTGACTGAACACAAATGTTTCATCGCCTCATCATATTATTACATATACACAACAAACTGTGTGATAACTAGTCTTGAAATCAGAATTCAATGAATATTATTTCTTCAACTTTTGTTCAACATAATAAAGGTGTTTGCTAACCCAAGAATGCTTGCAATATCGCAATATTATTATTTATTACATATTATCATTTGAAAGTTGAGTTGTTTGTAAAGTTGTTTGTAAAGAACACACAACGCTACTGAATGTGTGTGTGTGTGGGGGGGCACAGCACACCACCATGAAAACCTTATCCCTACCGTGAGATGATTTGGGATTGCTTGTCTACCTCAGGGCCTGGACGGATAGCTATCATTGACTCAAAAATTAACTTCCAAGTTTGTTAAGACATTTTGCAGGAGAACATAAGACCATCTGTCCAACAACTGAAGCTCAACCAAGGATAGGTGACACAACAGGACAGCGACCTAAAGTACAGAAGTAAATCAACAACAGAACGGCTTCATAAAAAAATAATCTGGAGTGTCTCAGTTAGAGTCCCGACATCAACCCGATTGAGATGCTGTGGCATGACCTCAAGCGAGAGATGCACACCAGACATCCCAAGATTATTGAACGGAAGGTTTTCTAAACAGGAATGGTCCAATATTCCTCCTGATCGTTGCATGTTTCGTTGAACTGCAACTACAGGAACCATAACTATTTGTATGGTATTAGTTCAAGATTACTGTTTTTGTCTATTGTTGTGACTTAGATGAAGCTCAGATCACACTTTATGATCAATTTATCCATCCATCCATCCACATCAATCCATCCATTTTCAATACCACTTATATGCAAAACTGTTCTTGCAACAGGGCTCCTACATGTTTGAAATTTAAAAATTCCATACTTTTTCCAGACATCTCAGTAAAAAATTCTAATAGTGTCTTTGCATTTTAGTCACCTATTTTGTTTTCTTAGAATTGATTTAATCCTTCTCGTTTGTTAGTGGATTTATTTCTTAGAGTAAACTTTGTGCCGCTTCTGTTTCTTCAGTTTTCCATCAATCCCTCAGTAGCATCCCTATCCCTATGTTGTAATCACCAAATAAAAGTAAATGATTAAATCACTCACATTTGTTTAAAATTCAGTAATTTCTGTCCTGAGTACTTTACATTTACTTTTCAGAAATCTGATTGTCAGGTTGGTATGTTTGCTTGTATAAGATAACGGCTAATGGTGCTGCATATTAATGTAGAACAATTATTTTTTTGACAGGAACTACTTGAGACATTCGAAGGGTGTACATTATCAGCGATTGAATTTTCTGCGATTGAATTTTCTGAGCCAATCAGAATCCAGTATGCACCTAGACCATACTGAACTCTCACACAAACATAGTCACGTTTCTAAGTGCCTTAAATAAAAATAATAAAAAAAAAAAAAAATCAATCTATATTTTTTCAAGATATAATTTTTGGTTGAATTACTCTAACAGTCTTGGAAACAAGAATATTCTTCTATTCGACAGTTTCCATTTTCCATACTTTTCCAGAACTGGAAATTTATGTAATTAAATTCCATACTTTTCCATACTTGCGTAGGAACCCTATTGCAACTGTATGTATAGTATATACACTACAATAGTAGAGTGACACAAAAAATCCTTCATTCTTGGCAAATAAAAATGTCTCCTTCATAATGTACTTATTTTTACAATTCCTAAACCTTGCTGATTCAAAACTGTACATTTAATTAATAAAATGTCCAAAAACCATTATTTGCCCCAAGAAGTTACTGTAATAATCTATTTTTATTGTGATACATTTACATTGCAGCGAACATTTACTTACAGGCCCAGAGCAGTGGCTACATGTAATGCATCAATAAGCAAAACAGCAGAAAATCTAAAGCGTATGATTAGATACCTCTTAGATGTGTGTCAAATTTATAGTCAGAAAAATGTCAAATTTTCCATTTATAGATGTAGATCATGAAGAAAAGAGCCTTTAAAATGATGTTTCAGTGTGTCACAAAAATAGCAGAAGATTTAAGTGTACAACTAAGAACTGGTCATACCAAATTCAAATTCAAGATAGAACGGGCAGCGGGAAACATTTACATTTACTATTGTGTTGGTTTTCAACCATACTTTAAAAATAGGTAAACTAAACAGACACAAGAGAGTCCATTCATTTTATGCAATTTACGCACAAGTACAAGAATAACGTGAGACACAATAGCCGCCCATTACGAAAGTATTACAATGTCAAACCCCCTATGATGTGTAGGATGAAATAAATAAATAGATACATTTCTATTTCTATACATTTCTGTAGAATTGTAGAGGTGAGTTTGAGGTTAAAAAATAAAAATTGCAGATTTATTTAAAAAAAAAAAAAAAAGTATAAGGGGATTTTGAGAATCCATCTTGAAAAATCAGTCATTGGGTGGTAGTCCAGCTACAGCCACCATTGCTCATGATCCAAACAATCTGTCAAGATAATTTGTAGACAAAAGCAAAACAAGTTCAAATTCAATTTAATTCCATTCAAAATTGTGGTAAGATTGAAAACAAGATGAGTGTTTTGAAAGTGCACTTCTAAGCATTAAAATATAGACACTGATGGGTAATTCTAAAGAGCACATGACTACTAACTACAACCCCAATTCCAATGAAGTTGGGACGTTGTGTTAAACACAAATAAAAACAGAATACAATGATTTGCAAATCATGTTCAACCTATATTTAATTGAATACACTACATAGACAAGATATTTAATGTTCAAACTGATAAACTTTATTGTTTTTAGCAAATAATCATTAACTCAGAATTTTATGGCTGAAACACGTTCCAAAACACTTTATTACATCACCTTTTTTTTAAACAACATTCTATAAACATTTGGGAACTGAGGACACTAATTGTTGAAGCTTTGTAGGTGGAATTCTTTCCCATTCTTGCTTGATGTACAGCTTCAGCTGTTCAACAATCCATGGTCTCCGTTGTCGTATTTTACGCTTCATAATGCGCCACACATTTTCAATGGGAGACAGGTCTGGACTGCAGGCAGGCCAGTCTAGTACCAACACTCTTTTACTACGAAGCCACGCCGTTGTAACACGTGCAGATTGCTGTTTGGCAATGTCTTGTTGAAATAAGCATGGGCGTCCATGAAAAAAACATTGCTTGGATGGCAGCATATATTTTTCCAAAACCTGTATGTACCTTTCAGCATTAATGGTGCCTTCACAGATGTGTAAGTTACCCATGCCATTGGCACTAACACAGCCCCATACCATCACAGATGCTGGCTTTTGAACTTTGCCTCCATAACAGTCCAGATGGTTCTTTTCCTCTTTGGCCCGGAGAACACGACATCCACAATTTCCAAAAACAATTTGAAATGTGGACTCGTCGGACCACAGAAAACTTTTCCACATTGCATCAGTCCATCTTCGATGAGCTCGGGCGCAGAGAAGCTGACGGTGTTTGTGGGTGTAAATGGCTTTTGCTTTGCATAGCAGAGTTTCAAGTTGCACTTACGGATGTAGCGTCAAACTCTATTTACTGACATTGGTTTTCTGAAGTATGAAGTTTGTATCGGTCCGTTGTGGTAAAGAAAGAGCTAAGGCGAAAGGCGAAGCTCTCAATTTACCGATCGATCTTCGTTCCTACCCTCACCTATGGTCATGAGCGAAAGAACAAGATCCCGGATACAAGCAGCCGAAATGAGTTTCCTCCGCAGGGTGTCCGGGCTCTCCCTTAGAGATAGGGTGAGAAGCTCGGTCATCCGGGAGGATCTCAGAGTAGAGCCGCTGCTCCTCCGCATTGAGAGGAGCCAGATGAGGTGGCTTGGGCATCTGATTCGGATGCCTCCCGGACTTCTCCCTGGTGAGGTGTTCCGGGCATGTCCCACCGGGAGGAGACCCCGGGGACGACCCAGGACACGCTGGAGAGACTACATCCTTCGGCTGGCCTGGGAACGCCTCGGGATCCCCACGGAAGAGCTGGATGAAGTGGCTGGGGAGAGGGAAGTCTGGGCGTCCCTGCCGAAGCTACTGCCCCCGCGACCCGACCCGGATAAGCGGTAGAGAATGGATGGATGGATGGGTTTTCTGAAGTGTTCCTGAGCCCATGTGGTGATATCCTTTACACATTGATGTCGGTTTTTGATGCAGTGCCGCCTGACGGAATCGAAGGTCACGGGCATTCAATGTTGGTTTTTGGCCTTGGCGCTTACATGCAGTGATTTCTCCAGATTCTCTGAACCTTTTGATGATATTATGGCCCGTAGATGATGAAATCCCTGAATTCCTTGCAATTGTACGTTGAGGAACTTTGTCCTTAAACTGTTGGACTATTTTCTCACGCACTTCTTCACAAAGAGGTTAACCTCCCCCCATCTTTGCTTGTGAATGAGTGAGCAATTCAGGGAAGCTCCTTTTATACCCAATCATGGCACCCACCTGTTCCCAATTAGCCTGTTCACCTGTGGGATGTTCCAAACAGGTGTTTGATGAGCATTCCTCAACTTTCTCAGTCTTTTTTGCCACCTGTCCCAGCTTTTTTGGAAGGTGTTGCAGCCATAAAATTCTAAGTTAATGATTATTTGCTAAAAAACAGTAAGGTTTATGAGTTTGAACATTAAATATCTTGTCTTTTTAGTTTATTCAATTAAATATAGGTTGAACATTATTTGCAAATCATTGTATTCTGTTTTTATTTATGTTTAACACAACTTCCCAACTTCATTGGAATTGGGGTTGTAGAACTACTATTAGAATAATAGAACTTATAAATGCCAGCTCCTTGTGGCACATACATACATAGTCTATTGCATTGAATATCTCTTTTGTGAATGAATTTGTCAATGAGATGTTAGTCACATGTTGTGGGCGTGATATGTCAGCATACTAGTAAAATCAGCTTTTCACTTGGTTGAAGTGTTTGACTGAACTGTGAGAGAGTGAACTGGGACGTCCTACTTTTTGCTGACCACATATGATCGCATAGGAACGCCTTTGAACTAGGGATGCACCGAAAAATCAGTCACTGAAGAATTTTGGCCGAAAATGGCCCAAAAAAGTGCATTTTCGGTTTTTGTTCGAAAGACTTGTGAAAGAGACTCTTTGAAAAAAACAGGATTTTGTGATGTATATATACTTATTTAACTGAAAGAGAAAAATAATTTGTTGTTTTCACTGTCGATTGTTGAGATACTTAAACACCGACAGTGAAATATGTTCACAATAGGAGTATAATAATAGCATGATCAGAAAACAACATTATATAACAAATACATTTCACAGAAATTCTCTTTGCTCAGAAGAGTGCACAAATGTGGAAAATACAGTATTTTCACTCACAGAATCATGCAGAACATGATGAAAATGTTCCACAGTGCAATGAAGATGCGAAAGTATCGCAGGCTGAGCAGGAACTCTCGGATGTTGTCACCTGCAGATAGAAGATATTTAGACTCACAAACAGTAAATACAGCCACACTTTTATTTTCTTATACATTGATACTCACCTGTTGTTTGACCTCTGGACTCATCTCCAAATCCATGTGATTCTTTCTTTTTGCTGTAGCAGTGTTAACACAATTCAACTCACACTGGTCAATGTTACTTTACAGCTACGACGTTGGCCTTATTCTAATAATATGACTAATTTTAGTCATTGTACTCACAGTTTGAAATTCAACACAGCTCCTGCATTGATCAACAAGGTGCTGGAAAAGAATCAGACAATTAGGCTGTTATGTGTGTTGTCGGCGCACCAGGTAGCTGGTGAGGTGGCATTAGCACGGAGCTAGTTAGCCTGTCATTTAGATCAACAGTTTGCTTCCCACGTACATAAAAAAGCGACAATTGGGCATGTATGGCATTTAAATGTGTTAAACGTATGTACACATGAGTGAATCGATTACATTACCCAAATAACAAGAGATCTCCGATCATCGTGTCAACATTACAGTTAACGCCTCACTTCCGGTTTCGTCACAACGCAGTGTGACCAATAGCATTTTAGCATGCATTATTCGGTTTATTTTCCCCTCACTTCTGTTTTCCAGGTATGCATTTAAACAATAATTTGCGACACTGCTTCGGAAACTGTTTGCCCACAAACAGACAAAGAGACATCCTAGTCAGTCAAAACCGGGATCAAAGACTAAAACAGAACTAATTCAATCCTACAGGCAACAATTAAATGTAAACCTTTGCGATTTTTTTCTTATTTAAATTTTTTTTAAGGGTGCAATTGATGTCGTTGTCACGGATCACCTGTGTTTGAAGTGTATTTTGCAACACAACGTGAAGGAGGAAGTCCTTGCAAGACGTGTGTGAGAAAAGCAAATATTCACCTAAAAGCGGTCACACGTTAACAGCGTGCACTTATGCATCTTTGTCACCCACCAGAAGGTAAACTCGAGAATAACATGGTGAGTAGTCTATTTTTTTATATATATTTATTTGGACACTGTTAATAAAGCCATGATTCATTTTACATTTGTGTTTGAAATTTTATTTTATTTTTTTCTGTGGTAATGAATGACTGTCAACTGTGCAGCTGCAGCCCACACAACTTAAACAAATGCGTTTAGGTTATCTTGATCATGATGAGCCACTCTTTCGATAGCCTGCAGAAATCTTCTTCTTTTCCTTTCGGCTTGTCCCGTTAGGGGTCGCCACAGCGTGTCATCCTTTTCCATGAGAGCCTATCTCCTGCATCCTCCAACTGCCATCATGTCTTCCCTCACGACATCCATCAACCTTCTCTTTGGTCTTCCTCTAGCTCTCTTGCCTGGCAGCTCCATCCTCATCATCCTTCTACCAATATACTCACTCTCTCTCCTCTGGACGTGTCCAAACCATTGAAGTCTGCTCTCTCTAACTTTGTCTCCAAAACATCGAACCTTGGCTGTCCCTCTGATGAGCTCATTTCTAATTTTATCCAACCTGGTCACTCCGAGAGCGAACCTCAACATCTTCATTTCCGCCACCTCCAGCTCTGCTTCCTGTTTTCTCTTCAGTGCCACTGTCTCTAATCCATACATCATGGCTGGCCTCACCACTGTTTTATAAACTTTGCCCTTCATCCTAGCAGAGACTCTTCTGTCACATAACACACCTGACACCTTCCTCCACCCGTTCCAACCTGCTTGGACCCGTTTCTTCACTTCCTGACCACACTCACCATTGCTCTGGACGGTTGACCCCAAGTATTTAAAGTCCTCTACCCTTGCCATCTCTTCTCCCTGTAGCCTCATTCTTCCCCCACCACCCCTCTCATTCATGCACATATATTCTGTTTTACTTCGGCTAATCTTCATTCCTCTTCTTTCCAGTGCATGCCTCCATCTTTCTAACTGTTCCTCCAGCTGCTCCCTGCTTTCACTGCAGATCACAATGTCATCTGCAAACATCATGGTCCACGGGGATTCCAGTCTAACCTCATCTGTCAGCCTATCCATCACCACTGCAAAAAGGAAGGGGCTCAGGGCTGATCCCTGATGCAGTCCCACGTCCACCTTAAATTCTTCTGTCACACCGACAGCACACCTCACCGCTGTTCTGCTGCCCTCGTACATGTCCTGTATTATTCTAACATACTTCTCTGCCACTCCAGACTTCCGCATGCAGTACCACAGTTCCTCTCTGGGTACTCTGTCATAGGCTTTCTCTAGATCTACAAAGACACAATGTAGCTCCTTCTGACCTTCTCTGTACTTTTCCATCAACATCCTCAAGGCAAATAATGCATCTGTGGTACTCTTTCTAGGCATGAAACCATACTGTTGCTCGCAAATACTCACTTCTGTCCTGAGTCTAGCCTCCACTACTCTTTCCCATAACTTCATTGTGTGGCTCATCAACTTTATTCCTCTATAGTTGCCACAGCTCTGCACATCACCTTTGTTCTTAAAAATGGGCACCAGTACACTTTTCCTCCATTCCTCAGGCATCTTCTCACGCACTAGAATTCTATTGAACAAGCTGGTCAAAAACTCCACAGCCACCTCTCCTAGATGCTTCCATACCTCCACAGGAATGTCATCAGGACCAACTGCCTTTCCATTTTTCATTCTCTTTAATGCCTTTCTAACTTCCCCCTTACTAATCATTGCCACTTCCTGGTCCACCACACTTGCCTCTTTTACTCTCCCTTCTCTATCATTTTCCTCATTCATCAACTCCTCGAAGTATTCTTTCCATCTACCTAGCACACTGCTGGCACCAGTCAACATATTTCCATCTCTATCCTTAATCACCCTAACCTGCTGCACATCCTTCCCATCTCTATCCCTCTGTCTAGCCAGCCTGTATAGATCCTTTTCTCCTTCTTTAGTGTCCAACCTGCCATACATGTCATCATATGCCTCTTGTTTTGGCTTTGCCACCTCTACCTTTGCCCTGTGTCGCATCTCAATGTATTCCTTTCGCCTCTCCTCGGTCCTCTCAGTGTCCCACTTCTTCTTAGCTAACCGTTTTCCTTGTATGATTTCCTGTACTGTGAGGTTCCACCACCAAGTCTCCTTCTCTCCTTTCCTGCCAGAAGATACACCAAGTACTCTCCTGCCTGCTTCTCTGATCACCTTGGCTGCAGTGGTCCAGTCTTCTGGAAGCTCTTCCCGTCCACCGAGAGCCTGTATCACCTCTTCCCGAAAAGCTGCACAACACTCGTCCTGTCTCAGCTTCCACCACATGGTTCTCTTCTCTGCCTTTGTCTTCCTAATTTTCCTCCCCACCACCAGAGTCATCTTACACACCACCATCCTATGCTGTCTAGCCACACTCTCCCCTACCACTACCTTACAGTTGGTAACCTCCTTCAGATTACATCGTCTGCACAAGATGTAATCCACCTGTGTGCTTCTACCTCCGCTCTTGTAGGTCACCCTATGTTCGTGCCTCTTCTGGAAAAAAGTGTTCACTACAGCCATTTGCATCCTTGTTGCAAAGTCTACCACCATCTGTCCCTCCAAGTTCCTTTCCTGGATGCCGTACTTACCCATCACTTCTTCATCACCCCTATTACCTTCACCAACATGTTCATTACAATCTGCACCAATTACGACTCTCTCTCTGTCTGGGATGCTCAGAACTACATCATCTAGCTCCTTCCAGAATTTCTCTTTCACCTCTAGGTCACATCCTACCTGTGGGGCATAGCCACTAATCACATTACACATAACACCCTCAATTTCAAATTTCAGCCTCATCACTCGATCTGATACTCTTTTCACCTCCAAGACATTCTTAGCCAACTCTTCTTTTAAAATAACCCCGACTCCATTTCTCTTCCCATCTACACCATGGTAAAATAATTTAAACCCTGCCCCTAAACTTCTAGCCTTACTGCCTTTCCACCTGGTCTCCTGGACACACAATATATCAACCTTTCTCCTAATCATCATGTCAACCAACTCCCGAGATTTTCCTGTCATAGTCCCAACATTCAAAGTCCCCACATTCAGTTCTAGGCTCTGTGTTTTCCTCTTCTCTTTCTGCCGAAGAACCCGCTTTCCACCTCTTCTTCTTCTTCTTTGACTTCGACCCACAGTAGCTGAATTTCCAACAGCGCCCTGCAGGTTGACGGCGCCGGTGGCGGACGTTGTTAACCCGGGCCACGACCGATCCGGTATGGAATTCTTTGGATGAACGCTCATATTTGTTTGGCAAGGTTTTAAGCCGGATGCCCTTCCTGACGCAACCCTCTGCATTTATCCGGGCTTGGGACCGGCCTACAGTTTGCACTGACTTGTGCCCCCCATAGGGCTGCATTACCTATAAATGCCTGCAGAAATAAATGGTTAAAATCCCATGGAGATAAATGAATGAAAAGACACTGAAAACCACAACAACAATAATAAATCTGTTCTTATTTATTTATTTATTTATTGACAATGTCAATTACATATTTTTTGCGGGGGCGGGGGTGATACGGCTCTTGTATTGGATCTTAAAGTTAAAGGGGGTCCTGTTTCCCGATATATACAGTACATTTCGAAGCCCATTGGACTACTTTGCGCAGCGGCAAAAGTGTATGTCGTCAAGCAGCACAAGAAGAAACACTCAATTACTACCGTATTTATTTTTTAGATTTGATTGTTTTATATCAGCGTGTTCAAAGTCTGGCTTGTGGGCCATTTGCGGCCTACTCTCCATTTTTAGTGGCCTGTGTCATATACTAAAAATAACATTTGACACCGCCCACAACACTATTTAATATGAAAATTGTTGCAACACCCACATCTCCCACAGGTGCAATCCCCCAGAGAACTATTACTGCTACAAATAATATTAAATAGTTTTCATATAAAGTTTTTTTTTCTAGATTTACAAAGATGCAAAGAAACTGTTTACAACAAAAGTAGTAACAACATTTCACATCATATCGGCCTGGTGAATAAAGTAATTCTGTTTTAGAAGCAAAAATGGTTTGCTCCACAAGTCAATGTCCAATTTATGAACATATCACATTAATACTGAAATAAACATTGTCAGCTTACTACAGATGTCTCTTGTTTTGGTTGATGGATTGGCTTTAGCATCCACCCATCCATCCATCTTCCATACCGCTCATCCTCACTACGGTTGCGGGCGAGCTGGAACCTATCCCAGCTGACTCTGGGCAAGAGGCGGGGTACACCCTGAACTGGTCGCCAGCCAATCACAGGACACATATAAACAAACAACCATTCACACTAACATTCACACAATTTAGACTTGAACTCGGGTCCTCAGAACTGTGAGGCAGATGGGCTAACTAGTCGTCCACCGTGCCACCGGCTTTAGCATGTTTGATAAATTAAAGTTGAAAAGTCAAAGTGTTTTTTGCAACCTTCCATACTGCATGCGGCCCTCAGGGGAAAGAGTTTAGTCCTGTAGTTGTATAACGTGACCTAGAAGTCTTAAGTATTTGCTGTAACTGGGACTTTAATTGTGTTAGTGATAGACTACAGCACTCCAATTTATGTACGTTTGTGTTTCTGTACATTGCCGCCACAGGAATGGAATTTTGTCGAAAACCAAGCACCTGTATGTACTGTATTGTTTTGTTTGTCAGTTCCAGCAGAAATGCCCTTCTGGTTTGTCATTTGGTGTTGTAGTGCATTTGCGGTGGGTAGTTAGGAAGTACAAAATACTTTGTTACGCTACTTCTACTAAGTAGATTTTTGATGTGTATTTGTTTTTCAGTTTTTACATTTACTCCCTCCAGGTGAACACAGATATATGTACTTTCTAGTTTCTACTACTTACTTTGTTAATAGGTTTGTTACTTTTTTCAACCTCCACAGATGACAAAACAACATAAAATAGACAAATAGAGAGAGGTAAAGCCAACTGCATTTAAAAGTCTTGATTGATTAATTAAGAAGGAATAAGGCAGAAAAAAACAGGAACAGCAGCAACATGGAAGAACCTGAACTAGGCACCATTAACAATGGCAGCAACAAATTAGGAGAAGAAAGATATTCCTCATCCATGGTGTTATTTAAGAAAATAGTTTGATATTGTCAGCTTCAATAATTATATGTGGCGAATGTTTTGTCTTGTGCAAAAACCACCATAAAAAATTATCCATCAAATCTTTAAAAAAAAGAAAAAGAAATAAGAAAAACATACAATTATTTTTTTTGTTATCTTAGCTCATTTTGTATTTTTGGCAACTCAGTTCACATTAACAAAGCTATGGGAACAGCTTTTTTTATATATACAAGCTACATGTAGTAGGCTAGAATGTGTTTGCAGTATACAAGCATTACAAGGTAATAAGGTACACTATTAACTCATTCACTGCCAGCCTTCCCAGTTAACATGGATATTTGACTTCTAAAGCCGTCAATGGCAGTGAATGTGTTGATAATAGTTTTTAGATAATAATGATGGCTCATTATCAAAATGGAAATTGCTTATAATTGACTGTAAAATTTCATTTTTACTTCTTACTTTTGAACTACATTTCTGTGTCTGTACTTTTATTTACACAGCAATTTTGAAAACACAAATTTAACACCCCCAGAGTTGACATCAACACTTACCCAGAGTTTATATGGCAAGTTGCAACCACTGGTTCGGAATTAAATCAATAATTTTGAAAGAGTAAACTTTATTAACACTGTGACAGTGTTAATAAATAACTTCATATTGGACTAATTACCATTATTAACAGTATGAATGTGTTATTTAACAACTCAGAGAGTGTAAAATATTTGTATACGTACAGTATATAGTAACTGATAGTGTAGTTAAAATTACACTTTGGGAGTTAAAATCACCTCTCAAAAATGTAACCCTAAAATTTGAATACTCCAGGTTTTACTGTTTTAAGTAAGGAGTCGAATCCATTTTTTTTTTTTTACACAACTATCAGTACTTCGAAGTAGGCTGCATACACTTGTGCCCCTCTGTTGGCCGAGAACTCTTTTTCATGCAAATATTGATTGAAAATGTGTCTTTAACTACTGCGTTAAGTCGTTCCGATGTACGTACGAACATGTATTACGTCGTCAGCGTAGGAGCGTACCTTCGTCGTAAACCGAGGACCGAGGAAACGCTTGCACTCGTTTGTCCATTTGGTGTTGTAGTGCCATCTAGAGTCAGCAAGTGGCCACTTTTGTTTTGTAAGCGGTTGCTTCCATTTACGAGAGGTTGGTAACATTTATCGTTCGTGTTTTATCACACGGGGGGCATAAGAACATCCGATGATATCAGTACACGTGCAGAGCCGTTTTGGATGGACAGTGTGTGTGCGTGTGTGTGTTTCTCCGGCAGACAGCCCCCTCCCCCTCCCCCTCCCAATAATGTGCTGAAGACGCCAGGAAGCGTTGTTGTGGCAGCTGCCTCGCAAACCTGTCGCCTAAAAAAAATCGAAGCAGCTGGCTCCGTGCACATGCCATGATGAGGATGAAGATGATGGTGGTGGTGATGATGATGATGATGATGCAGGGATGAGTGGTATTAATAGGAAGGCTTGAGCGTCTCAGCCTTTCAGTGTCGAGGCCAGGCGGGCCCCGTGGAGAGTCCGTGGACCGGGTTGCGGGGAGTGGGTCTTCCGATCCTGACAAGAGCGATAACAACATGGATGTGCTGGCTGCCCTCCATTTGGAAGATTTAGCACAAGCTTTCTCCAAAATGGGAATGTTTCCTGTCTTTGATTTGGCTTATTACATCGTGTCCATCCTCTACCTCAAGTATGAGCCAGGTGAGAGTCAGAACGAACACTTTTCTATACATGAAGGGCTTGCTTTATTCATTTTTCATGACAAACACATCATGTATGTGGGTTGTCTGTGATGTTTTCATCACAAAATAAATTTTGCTATCCTATCAGAAATGTCTGCATGTAAATGAGTGTTCCTTTTAATAGTTAATTTCACTGCATTTCTTGTGATAACCACACTCTGTTCTAATTTCCCTACAAGGACTTTCTGATGACTTTATAAGGCGATTGACCCTTTTCCATAAAGAGTTTGACCTGTTACATAAAGTGTGCAGCTGTAAAGGTTCTGCTTGCTTGAGTCTGAGCCCATTCACATACACACAGGGAATCACTGAAGTGAATTAAAGCACTTAGGCTACTGACATTGTCCAAGTTTTAAGTCCTTTGAGCGGCAGAGCCTGAGGTGAATGAAATGTGAGAGAAGGCCTACGCGTGCCAGAAACTTGGGCGAAAAATAGAAGAGCCTGAAATAGATGTCAGAGGGGCTTGCAAAGCCCCCCTCTGCTCTTGTAGGCTTCAGGACTAACTGTGTGCTATGTGAAGTGAATGTTAAACATGAAACAATTTACTACGCTTTGTACTGAAGGAAACAAATGTCTCTTGGTTTCTCATTGGTTGAATCCTCACTGAAGAGGGTGTAAGCACTGGATTCATTTTTTAAATTAAGTTAATGCTTTAGACTTTTTTTCTTTTTTTTTTTTAACACTTGTTGCATGTCCAAACAGTTGTCTGCATTTGATCTACCCAAAAATATATGCAATTTTGGAGCTGATTAAACACACTATTGAACTGTCATGATGGAAGTTGGCATATGCTGCAATCCGTCCATCCATGCATCCGTTTTCCTTTGTGTTTGTCCTCATTCGGGTCGCAGGTGAGCTGGAGCCTATCCCAACTGACTTTGGGTCAGCCAATCTCAGGGCATACAACAGACAAACAATCCTTTCACAGTCACGTTCACATCTATGGATAATTAGGGTCTTCATTTGACCTTTTTGGAATGCGGGCGCAAGATGGAGTACGGCTATAAAATCCAGCACAGGGAGAACATACAAACTCCGCAAAGGAAAGCCAGAGCCCAGATTCAAACTCTTAATTTCAGAACCAGTAAACCACATGTTGTCCCACGTAAGCCAGAACATTTTAATGTAATTTAAAATGAATTGTAATGAAATTCAGTTTATGTTATACTGTATATTTTTTTTGTGTCGTATGCCACACAAAGAACCAGATCACAGACATGCAGGCATGCATGGAGAGATGTCAAGGATTAAGGGGCCCCCAAACGGTGCTGCGGTGATTAAAATGAGGGTGTCGGTGCCTTGCTTAAGGACACCTCGACAGTAGTTAGGAAACAGACTAGCATCCCCCTAACATCTAGTTGCCATTTGTTTACAGTTGAAGTCAGATTTTTGGCACCTTTGGATTGTAAATTGTCATTGAAAAGTCAATAATTCAGGTCCATGTCCTTAAAAGAAGAGAAGATTTGTGTTCTTAACAGAAGCTTGCAATGAGTATGACTGAGTATTAGTAGGAGTGAGTATGCATAGCTATGAAAGAAAGCGCCATTTTCTGATAGTGGTACTACAAATTTCATATTTATCCCTCTAAATAAGATGTTTTAGGTTGGGAAAATAATCGATCTGTGCGTATACTGGGCTTAAATGTGATTTCACGTTTTGTGAGACTGAGGCCATAAATTCATGTCATGTTTACTTGGAGAAATTTTGACAGTCAAATGACTCGTGCTGCGTTTATTTGAATGACTTTTTTTTGTTTTTTTGTTTTTACATGAGTGCAGCTTCTTTGCAGTGCACACTGTTAAGACCTCAAGGAGGTCAACATTGGTGTAGAACTAGGAGAGACAAGTGTTGGGGTCAAGGGTTTTAGACATGGCTGCCACATGCAAGGCGGGGGAGGAAGATGTGGAGCAGAATCTATTTTTAGGATGGCATCGGATTGCTTTCAAAGTGAGCACCACGACACCCTCGCACACCTGTTGTTAGACATTTGTGAGAAGCAGTTTGCTCACCGCTTAATGAACTCTGTGTGTGTGTATGTATGTGTTTGTAATGTAACGTAAGGTAGTTAACCACTTGCAAGTAATCTTTGCAACAATATGTTTTCTTAAATTATTCTGTTTTCCAAGAAACCCACTATAATACTGTGCAGTAAAAACAACCAACGATACGTTTCTGTCTATACTTCACCTGACTGTTAGTTCCTCATCAGCTGCTCAATACATAAATGAGCAATTCTTCTAACAATATTAGAAACAATTTATTCTCATTGTCTTTCTTTTTTTTTTTTTTTTACCCAATGTGCACTTTAAACATTTTTTTGCGCCAGATGAGTTGGTAAGCAGTCAACTAACAAATGCGTAAAGATAAAAGCGTCCTATCAGGGTGTACACTTGATGGTGGTCTGGGTGTGACCATAGATACAGCACATAGACACACACGGTTTATACCGATAACAGCTTGTGAAGGTCATTGCATGATGTGTAAGGTCACAAGAACTAAAAGAAGCACCAGGCACCCAAAAATGGCTAAGAAGATTGTATTACTTTTTGGTCATCTTATTGTTGTTGTTGTTATTGTCTTTTTGTTTTGTTTGTTTTTGCAGTCATTTAATTAAATTAAATATGTAAAGAAGATGTCCTCTAAGGCCCAATGAATCCCAAATCCAATCTTAGTATGTTTACATTAAAAGACAATCTCTCCATGGGAGTCTTTTGAATGGAAAAGGTCATTTTATTTTGAAGTGCCTGTAAACTAACTCCTGTGTTCTGTTTTTTTTTTTTTTTTTTTTGTAAATATGTTAAATATATTGTAAGATAATTATTGAAAACGTGCAAAGACTCAGAAAAATTTAGTACTGATATTGCTGAGATATAGAGTAAAACTCTTTTTCACCTTCTCAATCGTTCAGATTTTTTGGGTGGGGCTAAAACGTGGACACGCTGACCCAAGCAGGGAATAGCATGAGTGGGCCAACCCTCACTATATACCAAACGCTGTCTTTACAGGTTACTAATAATAATAATGCCTTGGCCCATTTCTGCCACAACTGTACATCGTGCAAATAGCCATCAACAACCCGAAAAATGTGTTATTTGGGGTATAGTACCTGTGGCCCACGCAGCGAGCCGACCGCGAGTTGGATGGCCCCACTACGAAATGGCTTGCTAAAAGCAGCTAGTAGCTATTAATCACTTGTGGGCTTGTGGACCGGCTGACCGTCGCTGGCTCCGTCCAATATTCCACAGCCTCGCTCCATGTGCCGCACGCAGATCCACACATCAGAGACTCTTAAGGGAACGTTAACAGTCTATTACGTTTGCTAGCCCACGAGCTAATGAGCTAGCGAGCTAAGGAGCTCGCATGACCGCGGTGAGCGTCAATACGTCAGCGGCTCTGTCTTGTTGTTGTGTGGGTCCCCTCCCCACATAAGAGACACAGGAAAGTTAACACAGCGGCCCTCGTTATTCAGCCAGTATTTGATTTACAGGGCTCGTCTCCATTGCCTTCAGCGGACTTGCCCACACAATCCTGCAGATCGAAGGAAAAGGCCGTATTTCTCATGATTTTAGAGCCTTATTTTACATACCGGGAGGAGACCCCGGGGACGGCCCAGGAGACGCTGGAAAGGCTACGTCCTTCGGCTGGCCTGGGAATGCCTCGGGATCCCCCCGGAAGAGCTGGATGAAGTGGCTGGGGAGAGGGAAGTCTGGGCGTCCCCGCTAAACCTGCCCCCGCGACCCGACCCGGATAAGCGGTAGAAAATGGATGAAATGGATGGATTTTACATACATGGCGATTTTTTGATTAATTCAAATTTGCCGGCCTTTTTATAAAGCATATTCTTTGTGCTTTCTCAAATATCCAAGACAGTTTTTTGGTCCTTTTTCAGGCATTTTATTAAACAACCCTTGTGTCAGCATTAACTTTAAAAAAAATATTATTAGTAATACCCCTGTGTCAGTGTCACTCAGAACTGAGCAAAATTATTATCTTGGTATAAGCAAGATTTTTCATACAGCTTTTCAATGGAAAAGACAGTCCCTCCATTGAAGTCTTTTTAGAGGAAATGGAGGGTGGCATTATACATGTTAGAAAAGTTGTAAACACGTCAATGGCACTCAGGGGTGGGTGGGTGGGTGTTAGTGGGGTTAGCGACTTTAGCAACTGAAGTTTATATTTGAGGCACCAGCTTCTGACAAGGATTATGAGTCCACAATTAAAAAAGTTTAGGAATCTTCTTTATTTCTCAAGCTCAAATGATCTGACTAGTACTTCTAATTCTGATTACAGCTTCTATTCATCTGTCTCTGTGTTGTGCAGGCTCAGTGGAGGTTTCTCGCAGGAGTCCCGTGGCCTCGTGGCTCTGTGCCATGCTCTACTGCTTTGGGAGCTACATTCTGGCCGACATCATGCTGGGAAGCAGCCCTGTTGACTATTTCCAACACAACAGCCACATCCTGCTGGCCTCTGGTGTCTGGTGAGAAAGGAATCACTTTTAATCCCTTAATAAATTCACTT
Organism: Phyllopteryx taeniolatus; assembly: GCF_024500385.1. NCBI lineage: Eukaryota > Metazoa > Chordata > Actinopteri > Syngnathiformes > Syngnathidae > Phyllopteryx > Phyllopteryx taeniolatus. The sequence continues at coordinate 17,527,362 of NC_084508.1, read as the reverse complement.
TTTCAATACAAGTCACATCAGATTTCCATATGGGAACACTTCCACAGTTGTTCACCAGGCTTTCTATTAAAAAATCATCCATCCAGCCATCCATTTTCGATACTATAAACTGTATCGATTATCTTGTTCAAGGTTGCGGGAAGCTGGAGCCTATCCCCCGCCACAGACAACCTTTCACACTCACATTCACACCATCGCTGAGTGGGAACTGAACTCACACTACCACTACAAACACTATAGTTAGGCCAGTGAACCACTACACCGTCAATGACTTGTTTGGCAAAAGGTTTTAAAAACAATATTCAAGCTTGGCAAAATTTCCAGAACGGACAATACTGTGCAAGAGCATTTCGCCCTCACTAGTTTTGTTGTTTAAATAAATGATTATCAACTGATGGGTTGGGACCCAAAAGTGGGTCGCGTAGCCATTTTGGGTGGGTCTTGGACAGCTAGTCAAAAATTACTGGGGGGTTTCGGTTTACAACTGTACCGACATACAACAGTTTGAGGTTACAGCCGGCGTAAGAATACAAGAAGGCACATCAGTTAGCGTAGTAGTGATTTTCAATCAAATATTTATTATAATTATGGCTTTAGTACTACGTAATTGTTGGTAAATGATAGACTATGGCGCATTGTGACAAGTTCGGGTTACGTCGCCGCCAGCAGTGAAATATTAAACGTGTATCCCAGGTCAGTCTTGCGTTTTATTTGGAAAATAACATTAATTTAACAGACGTGTCAGAAATGTAATTGCATTGGGCATTTAAACATAATTCAGTTTGGTCTGCATCCTTCATTTTCTAAAGAAGAGATTAATGCCAAGGTATTCATACTGTATTTGTACATGGTTGTCATGTTGACCCTAACTTTCTAATAAGGTGCTTTGAAAGGCACTTTGAACGTAAGCATGTGTAGCTATTATTGAAAATATGATGTTTTCGAAGGCTGTTTTTGAACAGTACTGCTTTTTATTGTTTTTAACTTGTGTAAAAGTGGATTGCAACTTAGCAACAGTAGGAAACTGCGGGTCCCAGGGTGACAGCGGTTGAGAAGCACAAGTTTAAAGAACCTTTTTGACAGCAATATTTGTTCTGATGCATGAACCACTGCACCATCTGTGACTGATAGTATTATTATGAACATTGTGCATCAAGGACAAACATTAAAATGTTGTATTTTTTAAGGGGTCTAAAACTACACTGCGTTATCATGAGATGTATATCTAATATTTTGGTTAATTAACTTAACGGACAAAATACCGAAAACTTCTATTAACCTATTGTTGTATTGTTATTGTGACAGGGAACTGACCAATATTCTCTTTGTAAAGGTAGAATTAGCCCTCGTATCGGATCTCACGAGTGAAGGACTTCAGCACTACAGTGATGTTAAATTGTCCTTTTAAGAGTTGACATAATGGTGTCAGAAAAGTTCAAGCGTCACAAAAGATATATTTCAAATTCAAGTTTTTCCTTTCAAAGTAATGCCCTGGAGTCTAATGCACTTTCCCAGCCTTCTCCGCCACTCCTATTAGGATTTTTCCGGGTCACGTTTATGACGCCCATGAGCTTGGCAAAGAGGAAAAAATTCACACAGAGCCAGGTCGGGTGAGTTGGGAGGTTGCTGCAGAGCGGCCATGTTCTTCCCAGCCAGGAAATGTCAAGATGCTCAGGACATTGTGAGCAGGTGCGTTGTCATGTTGAGTTGTCCTGCCGCAACTCTCCTCATCTCACGCACCTAACAAAGCAAACGCCGCGGGATCTCATTGTAGACGTGCTGGTTGATCGTCTGGCTCACACAGAGGTTGAAAACTCGCCGTTTGGGTTTGAAATGAATCTTTGTGACACAGTTCTTGCAACTTTTCTAAACACCATGTATAGCGGTGCAAAGCAGTCTCCTTTAATCCTTTTTTTAAAATGTCTGTGCCCTATACAAACTTAGGTACCTCATCTTCTACTGCCCACTGAACCTCTTCTACAAATGTGTGGCTTTCCTGCCGGTCAAGTTGGTGTTGGTCGCTCTGAAGGAAGTCGTCCGCACGCGCAAGATTGCTGCTGGCGTACACCATGCCCACCACGCCTACCACCATGGCTTCTTCATCATGGTCATTGTTGGTTACGTCAAAGGTAACTTATAATGGCAGAACAAGCTATCACACCGATCAAGATCAGCATTGATTCAGTCGTAATACAATGTCAAATGTGAAATAAATGGGACAATATCAGATGTCCTTCCTTCATTTTATCGACTGTTCATTCTCACAGGGTCTGGAGTGGCTCTCATTTCCAACTTTGAGCAGCTGCTGCGTGGCGTGTGGAGGCCTGACACCAATGAGATCCTCAACATGTCATTGTAAGTTTCTTCTTTCATGACTGCTCGTGTGCTGATACACAAACCTGCCTCCCATTGGTAGATCCTTTTGGACTAGAAATACATCACTATTTGCTATATTTAGAGCTGTCACTGACTGTGGGCTTTTTAGAATCTTACCAACCGATCATTCATGTACTGTAAGTTCAGTCAAGAAACTGTTTTATTGTTGTTCGAAATCATTTTAAAACAACAACATAACTTGACATTGAATAATGCATTGATGGCAGAACTGATGCTTAAAAATGCACCAAAGAGGCCTAAAAAATGTCTTGCAACTTGGACACACCGCAGAGAATATGTTTTTAAAAAGCCTGTCAAATTTGAATGAATTAAAAAAAAAAACATCCCAATGTATGAATAACGTGTGCCGCTATAGTTATGGTTAATAATCAGTTAACTTTCCCTTGTCCCATTTATGCGGGGACACCCATACACAATAACCCCGAGATTGGCGCTGACATATTTCACACCCGTTGCAGTGGAGCTAGCTCTTATCTATCTATCTATCTATCTATCTATCTATCTATCTATCTATCTATCTATCTATCTATCTATCTATCTATCTATCTATCTATCTATCTATCTATCTATCTATCTATCTATCTATCTATCTATCTATCTATCTATCTATCTATCTATCTATCTATCTATCTATCTATCTATATTTACATATTTACATATTTATATATATATATTCAAACCACATTCTGCAGTCGGTCACTAGTAACCTTGATGGATTAACATAATTTGAGTAATGATTAAAAAAAAAAAGAACAAAAAGAAAAAATGTAATCACCAGATAATGTGCCCTCTGGTGGTTGTGAGGGGTAAAACGTCATTGGATGCTTAGTACAGTTATGTGCAGTAAAAAGAATCAATGTTCATTGTAATTCTGGGACAAAGGCACTTTAAATGATGAATTTTTAAGGATCGCAAAACGATATCATGGACACATTATTGCTTCTGTGTCTGTGATGTCATCGTGTTACATCTGTTTATTCTGTAATTACAACTGTTTTAGCAATTTGTTACCATACTGTAATGTATCTTACAAGCTAAAGCATAAGAAATTGTTGAGTGCATGTGTTAGAGGATATACAATAAGATAGTAATGTGTAAAATGCGTTGTTGTGTATCTAGTGAGTTTCACAGCTGGTCAAAATACATGATTTGACCTCAAAGTTGAAAATTCAAAAGTGAGCATCCGGTGAAATGCAAAGTATGGTACATATGTGGTCATACTCTTTTCCCTCACCTTTTTTTTGTCCCTGCAGCCCTACCAAAGCCAGCCTGTATGGAGCCATCCTCTTCACCATGCAGGAGGCTCACTGGCTGCCAGTGTCCAAGAGCATGCTCATCATCGGCTTCACCCTCTTCATGGCCACAAGCAAGGTCTGGACTGTGCTGCATGGAAACGTGACACATCAAAATTCATTATTCAGATTATTTTATTGTACAATTGACAACAGTACAGATTGACACAACATGTGATCTTTGATCAATTAGTCCCTAAAATGAGAGCGTACTGATTTCAAATTAGCAGAAATAAAATCAATCATGCTCAGAAAAACGACCACTGTGTACGGAATGTCACAGTACTCCTCACTAATTCCTTTTATCTTCAAGTTTAATTCAATTGCAGTATATATAGAAATAACACACACCTGTAAAATTGTTTAATGTTTGAATTTAGCACGTTTAATACATTAAAGTTGAAGAATGTTAACGTGGCCATTGCCATTGCATTATCCCATTTCTCTAAACGCGGCCCTCGGGAAAAAAAGTTTGGATACCCGTGCACTATGCCAATGACATTTTTGGACTGGGAAGACGTTACCTTAAATGTGAGCAAGTCGCGATCTTTCCTTCCTCTCCTCCAGGTGTGGATGACTGCCCGCCACTCTCACGGCTCCCCCTTCGCCCTCATCGAGTCTTGGATTTGCCACCTGCTCTTCCGCTCCCCCCTGGGCGGCTCTGAGGAAGACCATCATCACCCTCCAGCCGCCGCAGCCCCTTCATCGCTCAAAAGCAAAGAGGAACTGAGCGAAGGCGCTCGAAAGAGGAAAGCCAAAAAGGCCGAATAGACTGTGAAACTGCGTCTGACCCGCCAACACAGCCTTCACTCCATAGCGCTCCTCCTCTCTCTCAAGAGGGAGAGAAGAAAAGGTGCTTTCACTATTGAGACACTTTCTGCTTGAGCCAAATTGTGCTCAGAGTTTTACGTTTTCATTTACATCTCATAAGGACGGTAAATACAATCATCCACTTCTCAACCTTCCCAGGCCATTTTAAAGCTATTTATAATGTTCCCATCCATGCTCGTCTGTGTGGTCGTCCACATTCAGGCTGCATATGTTCATTGTTGAAGTGTCAGTGGTTCGGCTTTCGTCCATTTCACTTGTTTCAGAACAGAAAGTGAAGTACATTTCAATCAGAAAAATGTGAAGAAAGCATAATGTGAAAAGAAAGAACTTTTTACCTTGACGCTTATGACTAAGTGAAGAATTTGAATAAAATGTTGGTCTTGGTTTTCTTTTACCCATCTTTTCTTCATGCAGTGGCTGACATTGAGAGGTTTCTAAGCAATATAAAAACTAGTGTTGATGTAATAACATTCAAGAGTTTGCTTTTTATTGTACAGTATTTGGCCAATGACAGAAACTATGATTTGCCAGATCACCACCACAATGGATTTGAAATAAAACCATCAATGTGATTGAAGTAAAGTGACATTTAATTTAAGAGGATGGTTTCACCAAAATATAAACCCCAATTCCCATGACATTGGGATGCAGTGTAAAATGTAAATGAAAACAGATTACAATGATTTGCAAATCGTTTTCAACCTATATTCAATTGCATGCACTACAAAGGCATTTAATGATCAAACTGATGAACGTTATTGTTTTTTTGCAAACGTTCTCTCATTTTGAATTTGAGGCCTGCAACATGTTGCAAAAAAGCTGGGACAGGGGCAAGAAAAGACTGGGAAAGTTGAGGAATGCTAAAAAAAAAAAAACCCACGGAGCAACATATGCTGCCATCCAAGCATTGTCTATTTCAGGGACGCCTCTGCTTACTTCAGCAAGACAATGCCAATGCCCATGGGGCATTGGCAATGCCGGGCACAGTCCAAAACGGTAACGTGGGTCCCCCTTCCCATGGGCTCACCACCTGTGGGAGGGGGCCATAGGGGTCGGTGCAGTGCGAGCTGGGCGGTGTCCGAAGGCAGGGACCTTGGCAATCCGATCCCTGGCTACAGAAGCTGGTTCTAGGGACAGTGGAAGGTCACCTCTCTGGCAGGGAAGGAGCCCAAGCTGGTGCGTTAGGTCGAGAAGTTTCGGCTTTCTTTCGGCTGGCCTGGGAACGCCTCGCAATCCCCCTGGAAGAGTTGGATGAAGTGGCTGGGGAGAGAGAAGGAGTAGAAAATGGATAGATGGATGGATGGATATGGACAAACAACTGTCACCGTCACATTCGCATCTACGGACAATTTAGAGTCTTAAATTAAACTGAGGGGCGGGTTTTTGGAATAAGGGAGGAAGCCAGAGTACCCAGAAAAAAAAAACGCACAAGCGAGGGGAGAAAAAGCAAACTGGACATTTGAGGGCCTGCACTGATATTCAAAATCAGAACCGATACAACACACAATTGTGTACACAACAAACATACACTTGAAAGCATCATTATACATCACAGCGGATGAATGCACTGGAAATCAGTAGCATATTTGACAAACATAGGTGTGTGTAGGGGTGGGGGTGTTTGTGATGGCAAAGCTCCTGGGATATGACAGCAAATGTCCAAGGTGAACCCAAGGTCACGCACTGAGAAAGTCATAAGCCTCCCGCTGACAAACTCTTGCAGCTCAAGCAATAAAGCATCACTGATGAACTTCGCAGGAGTTTCCACTTTTCACCTTCACATTCCATCCAGTAATATTTACACTAAAGGCATTCACCGATGATTTCCATATTTTGACAGAAGCGATAAGCAGCATCGCTTTATGTTTTTCCTCAAACACGCACAGTGACGCTGACAGATCATCAAGGCGTTTAAGAGCAAAGGAATGTTTGCGCCATCTGCTCAGCCCATTAGACAAAAACAAACAAGAACACACACACACACACACACACTGGAGTAGACAAAAATGTAACTACAATTGAACAAAATTAATGTTAAAAAAATAACAATTTATCAAAATTACGACAACATACTCAAACGGATATAGGTTTTACAGCCATAATATTCAGTATGCGCACTGACTGTGACACAACCCATTTTCCTTTTTGTCACCCAATTTGAATTTTTTGTGCCATGTCCAAATCTACTTTCCAGTTGGTGTATTTTTTTTAAAAATTGATTTTCCTTGAAAATGCATACAGCACACGCTTGTTCGACTGTTTTCGAGCTTAATCTAAACCACAAAATGCATTTGCATTGCTAGTAAATGTCATTCCTCATCTTGAAAAAAAGGAAAATGTAAAACATTAAACATTGTTAGTTTTAAAGCTTGGGATCATTTGAGTGAGATTTAGTTATGTTATTAGATGACAACTTGCTGTCACATTTGTCAGAACACTCTGTACTGTACTGTACAGTATAGCTCCATTACCAATATTACACTACGCTGCCACTTGATGTATGTCATGAGTTGTGCAAGAAAACCTATGGATTATCATTTCTTGGAATTCCTGCAGAAGGGGCTGAGTGCTGCAATTGGGGATGTCAGTCTGGGAAGTAGGATTTGTGTTGTCGTTGTTTTTTTTGTTGTTGATTTATTTTTGTTATTATTATTATGGAAGGGTGCGGGGTATAAAAACCAAAGCAGGGGGAGGAGATAGTGAGTCTGACTTTGAAGCAGGTTTGCAGAAGTGTTGAAAAAGGCAGAAGCAAGCGCTACACACATTGCAGCAGCATGTTTTGTTTTCTGGTGCTGACCTGTGTGCTCTGCATGGGACAAGCTACAGGACAGAGAGGTGAGAGAGCGCTTTTACATTTTTAAGCGGTGGCTATTTGGGGTTTGGGCACCATTAGAACCATAAGTAAAAATTCATGCTTGGCATTCAAAAGGGACAAGTCGCACTTAGTACAGTAGAACACAAGCCATACTGTATAGAGGAAAAAATAATGGGGCGGGGGGTCAAACATTTATTAACTGTCCAGACAAGCAATGGAATAGAAGTATATTCTTAACAAGTGTCAAAGTAAATCAACCACTGCTCCCTTAACCTCGATACCAGGTTATGCCGTTATGGTCACCATTGGACACAAATATTGCCACTGCTTGCTGAACTGAGCTTTCACATGATTTCATGCATGACGGCACTTTGAACTCTGACATTTTGTGACATTAGAGGCATAATTTTCCTCAAATTGTTTCTGTAGTGATGAATTTTTGAGAGGCCACTGAATTGTGCTCTTTAGAGCAAAACAGCTCATAATTACGAGTTACAGTAACCCAGTGTGTTATACATTTGTGAATTTGTATTCAGTCATCGTCGTTTCTGTTGTAGTCAGAGAAGTAGAACCTTAAACCATGTTAACGAGTTTTGACAACAAAAAAGAACAAATTCTGTATTATTAACTGCACAATGTTATGTGATGTACAGTATATCGCAATTATGTAGTTTCTGTGAAGTTGTATTTATTCAGTAAATAGAAGAACACATTTGCTGCTATTCACACTTCTACAACTCCTCTGGGGGAACAGGTTAGGCGGTCGGAGGGGACGTTGGGGTTGTTGGGTCAACAGCAACAACACATTTTGCTGGGAGATAAACTTCATGACTTCAGCACACATACACATTTTGTTGAATCTTAAGTTATCGTGTCACACATTCCGTGAATCAAAGGGGAAAATGTAAAGTTGCTCGTCAGCACTGTGTCCAAGAATATAAAAAAAATAGCAGCCCAGTACACAACATGTTAGCTGTCAGCCAGAGGACACGACTTAAGAGATGGTGCTAGGTAAAGAGAAATCTTCATCTATGTGCTGTTGAAATTGCTGGGATGATGACATTTTCAGTTTCACTTGAATACAGCCGCAACATCAGGATGACCATTGAATCTCCTGCTACTTGCAGGACTAAAACCGTCCGAGAAACCTTGCATCACGTCCGTATCTGCAGAGTCGATCATGCAGCTGCCATCGTGGCATGTCTGTCTGCTTTTTAAAATGTAGTCAATGCGTAGGTGGTGGATTCGAGTGAGACCTGCGCTGCCTCTGGAATGTCAGCTATTAAGACTCCTGCGTGGGAATACCGTACATGTGTGTCTCACACAAATGCACGCACGCACGCACGCACACACACACTACACACACCTAAAACTAGTTTCTGTTAAAAAATATAGATAATATACACTATATACTATAGATATCTATATCGTCATCAGCAGGAGCAGCTATTATCTATCCACTGCAGGATGAAGGCCTCTTCTTCCCGTTTCCAACTGCTACGACATTTTGCAATTTGTTGCCAGTGTATTCCGGTGTGTTGAATGATTTCATCTATCCATCTACTTTTAGGTCTTCGCCGTGGTCGCTTTGTGTCCAGTGGTATCCATTTGATAGTTCGTGTGGTCCACCTTTTGTCAGCTCTTCGGGCAACGTGGACAGCCCATTTCCATTGAAGGCTTTTTATTTTTTTGAATGACGTCCGCTGTCTTATCCAACTGCATCTTTTCTTGTCACAAATGCTTATTTTCAACATTTTGGCGTGCCGTGTTCCTTTGGGTTTGTATAACTTTGGCATTCGTAGTCCAAGTTTCACTACCGTAAGTGAGGACTGGTAAAATACATTGATCGCACACTTTCCAAGCTTTATGCGGTGTTCAACTTCAGTGCTTGTATTTCCATCCATTGTTACAAGCTGGCCTAAATAGATGTAGTTGTCGATGGCGTCGAAGACAAAGTCCTCCATTTTGATATCGTTTTGTGGACAGTAACGATTGAACATGACCTTCGTTTTGCTTTTGTTCATTTTCAGACCTGAGCGACGCCTTTCTAACTCTGATTCCTGAATAGGACGCTGTAGTTATTCAGCATCGTAGGAGAATAATTGATGTCGTCTGCAAAACGAAGATGCCTCAAATAAGCGCCGTTAATTTTTAGTCCTTCTTTTTCCCAATTGAGCTTTTTAAGTATTTCTTCAAGGCAAGCTGTAAATAACTTCGGAGACAGTGTTTCGGCTTGCCTGACCGCTTTTCCTAGACTTACTCTCACTCTTTCATCCATACATCCATCCATGCATTTTCTACCGCTTATCCGAGGTCGGGTCGCGGGGGCAGTAGCTTCAGCAGGGACGCCCAGACTTCCCTCTCCCCAGTCACTTCATCTAGCACTCTTTCATCATCAATTCGTATTGAACCTGAAGAATCGTTGTATATTGATTGTAGAATGTTGATATAGGTGGGCTCTATCCCTTGATTTACTAGCGCCTGCAGTATCGAAGTGGTGTTGACTGAGTCAAACACAAAGACTTTATAAATCGTTGAGAGCAGGCTTATTGGGCGATCATTTCATTTCTTAGGTCCATTTTATTGCCTGATTTATGTAGCAAAATGATTTCTGCGTCTTTCCATGTCGCCGGTACGAGCAGCGTTGAAATAGTTTTATGAGGATCTTATTAAGTTTGTTCCCTCCTGCTTTAAGCATTTCAACAGAAATTTCATCCAGACCGCAAGCTTTTCCGGCCTTAAGTGAACTAATAGGATTTTCAAACTCTTCATTCAGGATACATGGAACTAAGTCTGCTTCTAGCTTCCCGGTAATCATTCGGTGAGGGTCACTCTATAGGGTCGTATAAAATTCTTTAATTCGTACGATTTCTTGGCGGCTGTGACATATCGTTCCAGCTTCCATTTTTAAACCAAAAATGATTTTCTTCTGGAGAATTAATGCACGTTTTACGTTTTTTATTCCATGTCCCGCTTCAAGCGTTTTCTGAACAAGCCGAACGTTGTAAGTTCTAAATTCTTCTCGTATCTTTTTCCGAATCGTCTTGCACAAGTCAACATCTTCAATTTTGTTGATAATGCTGCCCCTTTTCTTCATTTCTCGTCACTTTGTAGATATTGTGGATGTTGTTGTCTTTCTCATTGATGGCGCTACTTTGTGTGCAGTTTGAACAATCCTGTTTACAATTTCATCGTTGTGTGTTGACAGATCTGTGTCTTCCAGGGTTAGAAAAGCTTTAAAGCAATTAGCCAAACGTATTTGAAACTCGTCGCTTCTTTCTTGAATTAAGTTTAATTTGGTAAGCCTGCTCTTGAAAAGTTTCTTTCGTTCAAGTTGGCAGTTGATGTGCACTTTGACCCGAACCAATTGTCAATTCCAATGTCAAATTTGTTTAGGGTGGTGCAATCCGTAAATACCCCTTTGTCTTTGGACAGGAAGTAGTCGATGATGCTAGCGTTACCTTTGGGGCTTATCCATGTCCACTTTTTGTTCCATTTCTTGTTAAAGAACGAATTGATAATGTATAAGCCTTCTTGTTCAGAAAATTCTATTAAGCGTTCTCCACTTTCGTCTCTTGATCACATTCCGTAGGATCCAATTGATTTCTCGCCAGAGTTAAGGCCAATCGTGGCGTTAAAGTCACCCACGACTATTCGAAATTTGTGCTTCGATTGACTATAAAGACGGGATAAATCCTCGTAAAATGCTATATATATATTTATATAGATATCCTTGCTTTTATAGCAGACCTCGCTTAAATAATAGAAATGGTCATTCTTTGCAGGTTTTGTATAAATATTGTGTGCTAATACAGATGATTCCAAAGCATGCAATGTAATTGTTTTCTAATACATATCTTCTAAGAGATTTAATGATTTTTGTTGTTCTTTCCATTTTAGATGGTGAAATTATAAATCAGATTAAAATGTCAAACCTTGCCCTGTCGGAGATAAAAGAGCTTCTGAAACAAATGGTAAACCACGTGTTTTTTTTTAAATACATCTTTTTAAACATGACATCAAAATCGATTAACTCAATGAAAATGAAGCATTTGTGCTGACACAAATGATAGAAAAAAATAAATAAAAAATCCACTGTTGAAAAACAGTGGATTGGACTGAACTGATGGAACAGGTTGCACACAGCAAACTCCCACCAAAAGAGTAAAAACAAACTATTTTTATTTTACAGATTAAAGAGATGGTATTCCTCAAGAATACAGTGATGGAGTGCGAAGCCTGTGGTGAGTCACCGCTATCAGTACTGAATTCACTACATCAGTGGTTCTTAAACTAGCCGTAGCTTGGGGGGAGGGGGGTGCAACATAATTAACAAAAAATGTTTTGTCATATCATTTTAAAAAGTGTATATCTAGGTATGAAAACTAACATAATATACCAGTTACTCCTCCCTACCTTTGCTTTTGGGCCAATTTGACATCCCTCCATGATTAATGTTGTTTTTGTCGAACAAAAGACAAAAGGCGTAATATTACGAGAATGAAGTTGTAGTTTTGAAATTCATTTGCTGGAATATGACATTCCTTCCACTTTGACCAAAATATCTTAACGTTATCTTGATTAAAACTTTTCATCCCTACAAAATCCGTTTTTTTACCCCTTGAAATTGGCCACCAACAAGGTTATACTGCATTTTAGGTTCATCCCTGGAATTTCACTCCGAAGCTGTATATCCCTAACTTTTTGTGAGTAGTGATTTTATTATGCGAGTGGGCTGTTGGGATAACGCCAGCCGGACAAATGAGTCACATGACCCTTTGACAACCCAGGGATGCGAGGGGGGCTGGCTCGTCCTTCCTGTGTGCCCAACCCCTGTTACCCTGGTGCAAGGTGTATGGAGATGCCTCGAGGTCCAAGTTGTGGACCCTGTCCAGATGGCATGGAGGGTAATGGCACCCACTGCACTGACGTGGATGAGGTATGGAGAGATACAGTTCAATACAGTATGTACTTCATGCAGTATTGGTACACCTGGCCATTACACATACTACATCAAGTGAAAATTACAGAAAATATGGAGTTGGTCTCCCATTTGCAGGTACAACAACTTCCACATTTCTGCTAAGACTTCCTACAAGATGTTTTCCATGTGTCGGTGGGATTTTTGTCAAGTTTTTTCACCCCCCAACTCGTTCCAAAGTTCGAAGCATATTGATCAATTCAAATGAACCAATTATGAGTCTCGATATCTCTTTTACATATAGTATACTTGCAAACAGATGTTTCAAATTTTGCTTGTGGATATTTTCTGTTATCCTGAAATGTGTGTATTGTATAAATGGCATCTGCAGTGTTCTGTGGTGCCGTGCCACATGGGTGTGCGGTGCATCAACACCTCCCCAGGGTTCCGCTGTGGCTCTTGTCCCGCGGGATACACTGGACCTCAGCTACACGGCATCGGCATTGCTTACGCCGCTGCCAACAAGCAGGTAAACAACATTATAACATAGAATATGAAGATTTTTGGGTCATCACATAAACGAGTATATTACATTGAAACGGAAGTATTTTCTAACAATATCAGCCTGTATGAGTAAGTCCCAAACTTATTCTGGAATTTACTAAATATATACTGTATACAGGTGCATCTCCATGACTTAGAATATTGTAGAAAAGTTCATTTATTTCAGTAGTCTATATATTATACAGCACAGCACGGCGTTCTAGGGGTTTGCACACCCACCTCACACACTGAAGTTTGCATAGACTCCCTGTGCTTGTGTGGCTTTTCTCCGGGTTCTCCGGCTTCCTCCCTGAGTATGAATGGCTGATTTTCAAAATGCGCCCTGCCACTGGCTGGTAACCAGGCCAGGGTGGACCCCGCCTCTTGCCCTAAATTAAGCTGGGATATGCTCTAGCTCAACCATGACCCGAACAAAGAGAAGCGGTAGAGAAAATGGAAGGGTGGATACATTATACAGATTCATTAATCACATGAGAACATATTTATAAGAAGATCACATGAGAAAATATTTCTAAGAAAAAATAATTCATAGTCTGATTTCTTGAGATGGTACGTCTGGGGTTTTCCTTAGCTCCGAGCTATCAAAATCTTATAAAAGAAGATAAAATCACCAAATATTTCACCGTGTGTAACACATCGGTATATGAGTTTTACCTTTCGAATTGGACAAATGAAATGAATTTAGCTTTCGACAATATTTTCATATATTGAGATGCACCTGTTTATTACTTGAGAAATCCTATTGAATATAATAAGAATATCATAAGAGGTTTCCCTAAGAGTTTGTGGTTAATTTGAGATCATCAAAAATGTGAAACCTTCTGAAATGTAAAGTTATTAACTGCGGTTGTTTGTCCTACAAAGGTGTGCAAGGACATCAATGAGTGTGACAGCCACACAAATGGTGGTTGTGTAGAGAATTCCATCTGTATGAACACTCCAGTGAGTATGGAATTTGTAAAAATTGTTGGACTAAATAGAAAATATGTTTTCTGCACTCATTTCTGCATCAAGTGTTGTGGGCTTGCACTAAACAGTGAGCAGTCCTTGATCCGTAATTATTACATACAGTACGTGCCTGAATGTTGTCAATAAGACCAATGCATCATTTTCTTTAAAAATTTAAAAAAATGAAAGATGTCCCATGTTACAAAAACATAGATTCTTTGACTGTGGCTAAACTTTACACAAAGTTTTGTGAAAACGGGTCAAACAGGTTTTTTTTTCTTTTCTTTTTTTTTTTTTTTTAAATTTCACTCATTAAACAGTGCTGACCATCTTGGCAGAGGTAGTGACACAAAAAGGACCAGTGGTCTTTGTGATTTCATTCATGATCATTAGATCGTGACCAAAACACTATCACAAGCACTGACCGACTTTTATAACCTAAATTCTAATAGAGCATTTGTTCCATGAAATGGTATTTATTCTTTCAGTCTATTCTCTTCATTTCATAGTGTTTGTGTCGACTGTACTGTTATCAGAAAGTGTAGGTGGATGTTTCATTTTTTTTGATTTCAGCATCTATGGGCTGCTATGCCAATGTAATCTGCGAGGACATTCAGAATCAGTAGTGCTGGCCGGTGTAACTTAAACTTTACGGTATTAACATCAGGACTGTTTATGAAACCAATCAGATTCAATTGCTAGCAGTCAAACGTGGTGGTGATGTGACGGTCTGGGACTGCTCAGCTCCTTCAGAACCCGGACGACTTGCTGTGAATTCAACTCTTTACCAGAACATCCTGAAGGAGAATGTTCGGCTATCACTTCGTGACCTAAAGACGAAGCGCACTTGGGTTCTGAAGCAGGACAAAGATCCAAAACACACCAGAAAAGTGGCTTGAAAAAAAATGAAAGAAATGGCCTGAAAGAGTGGCCTAGCCAAAGTCCGGACTTGAATCTGATTGAAATGCTGTGGCACGACCTTAAAAATGCCATTCATGGTCTAAAACCCTCCAGTGTTGCTGAATTAAAAGAATTCTGCATGGACGAGATTATCTCCACAGAGATGTGAAAGACTCGTTGCCAGTTCTAGAAAACGCTCCATTTCTTTCTTGCTGAGGGCGGCCCAACTAGTTAGGTTTCTGGGGCCATTACTTTTTCACAGGGCCAGGTAACTTTGAATAGTTTTGTTCCTCCCTGAATCAATAAAATCATCATTTAAAAACTGTATTCTATGTTTATCTGTCTTATCTTTGTCTGATATTTACATTTGTCTGATTATCTTAAACATTAAAATGAGGAAATAATGCAAAAAATAAAAAATAAAAATGCAAATTTGAGAAGGGGGCCAACATTTTTTCCCAGCACTGTATTTTATTACTTTTATTTGTTTTTGTCATGTTATTTGAAAGATATTATGAACTGCTCCAGATGACCCATGTGGCACAGTTGTGTGCTGTTATATTGTGTTGTTGTATAATATTGATGGTTTCTATGCGTGAGTCCCCACCAAAGGCCCATATACCAAATGCACAGTCCACCACTCTTAGAGCCTAGGAAATGAACAAAGTAATGGAATTCCAATGATTTGATGTGTTTCATCTTTCAGGGCTCCTTCAGATGTGGCCCCTGTAATAAGGGCTACGTAGGAGACCAGCAACGCGGCTGCAAGCCTGAGAGGGCGTGTGGGCACGGCCAGCCGAGCCCGTGTCACGCCAGCGCAGAGTGCATCATCCATCGAGATGGCAAGATCGAATGTCAAGTGAGCAAATTCAACTTCCTTCTTCTTTTAACACAACACGATGATTCATATTTACGCTCAGCAGATGTCCCCACTTCACAATCCATTTGGTATACTTCATTTAATGAGATTTAGTACAATAACATTATCAAAAAGTCAGCCTTTTAAATATATGATGTACATTTCAGTCTGTACTTTTTACTTTCACTGAAGGAAAACATTTTAATCAATACTTGTAATTTTACCAGTCTTCTTTTTTTCCCCCTTTCTTTTACAAGTACCTGTACTTCTAGTACTTTTACAACCTTTGGATCCGGGACCTTTTCACACTTCTCCAACAGGTTTCATGGAAATAGAGTTGGTAGTTTTGGAGTTATGCATGGAACAAACAAACAAACACAAACACGACCTCCTACTGTTGTAATTGAGGTAATACACAAATGATGTGTTGTGGTAACAGTACTTGAGATCTCAACACAGGCCAAAAGGGATATCTCTTTCTTAAATTTTTATGGAACTAACAATCTATCAGATACACTGTTGACTCGACAGGAAACAGTTGAATTTCTTTATTTTTGGAACTTGAATGTTTTGTTGAAGAGCTGTTCTGGTGCATTTACATAGAGTATCACAAACAATTTGAGGATGCTCAGTGGGATACACTGTGGTCATCTACAACAATAACTATTTATATATCTTTCAAAATCCCCTCGAAATGTTGAAACACAACTTGTTTGGATAATTTAAGGTTGTGCATGTCTACTTAATGTTGTGAACTTGTCATGAACGGAACAGAGGATAGGACCCAAAAATGCACGACTCCAAAAGAAATTGACAGTTTCCAAAAAGAGAGGTTTAATAGACGGGCATAGGTCGGTACACAGGCAGGCAATCCAAGAGAGGCAACAGTATCCAAAAACATGAGGCAAAGAGACAAGGTCGATAATCGGAACAGGGTCAAGTCTTACTGTGAATCTATGACGTGGAAACAAGGAATGCTGGAACGCGACGACAAGGTACAACGAACTGGCAACGAGAGGAAATGAGACACGAGGTTATATACAAGGGGTAATTAGGGTGAACGAGGCACAGGTGATGAAGATGCTCACAGGAGCAGGTGTGTGTGAAACGGGGGGGGGGGGGAAGACAAAACCCGGAACACACACACATATGACAGTACCCCCCCCCTTAACGGCCGGCCCCAGACGGCCCTGGGGCCCCTGGATGCGCAACGTGGAAGTCCCGAATGAGCGAATCATCCACGATAAACGCAGACGGTACCCAGGAACGCTCCTCAGGCCCATAGCCCTCCCAGTCCACCAGATATTGAAATCCCCTGCCCCTCCGACGAGATGACAACAGCCGCTTCACAGAGAAGACAGGGCCCCCATCCACAAACCGGGGGGGAGGAGGGGGCCTGGAAGGCGGGACCAGAGGGGACTCCCGGGCTGGCTTGAGTAGGCTGACGTGAAAAGTAGGGTGGACCCGCATAGACCTTGGGAGCCTCAGCTTCACGGTGACAGGGTTGATGATTTTTGTGATGGGGAAGGGCCCAACGAACCTGGGAGCGAGCTTCTTGGACTCCACCCGGAGTGGAATATGTTTGGTCGAAAGCCAAACTCGCTGACCCACTTTGTAGTTCGGGGCCGGTGTCCTCCGACGGTCAGCAGCGGCTTTGTAGGACCGTCCCTGGCGCAGCAGCATCTGGCGGGCTCGCTCCCAGGTCCTCCTGCAGCGTCTCACCAAGGTTAATGCCGCTGGAACTGTGGATTCTGAGGCTATGGCAGGAAACAGAGATGGTTGGTAACCATGCACAACGTGAAAAGGCGATAGACCAGTGGATGCAGAGGGGAGGGAATTGTGGGAGAATTCGACCCAAACCAGTTTCTGAGACCAGGATCGCGGCTCCTGTGAAGCGAGACATCGGAGCCCCGTCTCCAGGTCCTGGTTCAGCCTCTCGGTTTGGCCGTTGGTCTCAGGATGAAACCCGGATGACAGACTGACGGTAGCACCTATGAGTTTACAAAACTCCTTCCAAAATTGCGAAATGAATTGGGGACCCCTATCAGACACCACATTCTTGGGGAAACCATGGAACTTAAAAACCTGATTAATCATTAGCTCGGCAGTGTCTTTAGCTGAGGGGAGTTTTGGAAGTGCAATGAAGTGCGCCATCTTAGAGAACCTGTCAACAACTGTAAGAATGGTGGTATTGCCTTTAGAGGCCGGTAATCCTGTAACAAAGTCTACGGAAATGTCTGACCAAGGACGTTGTGGTATTGGCAGGGGTCGCAACTCCCCAGAAGGACGTTGATGAGAGGCCTTGTTAGCAGCACATACCTGGCAAGCATTGACGTGATCGCTAACATCCCTCCTAACATTAGGCCACCAAAAGCGCTGTTCGACCACTGATAGCGTCTTGGCAATGCCTGGGTGACATACCGTTCGGTTCGTGTGAGCCTTCTGTCGATCTTGAGGGCGAGAGCGATGAGAGTGTCCAAGTCGGTTGGCAGGTCTAGCGGGACTAAATGATCCTTGACGGCGGGGGATAGTCCTTGAAAAAAGGCATCGAGTAGCGCCCGATTATTCCAATGAGTCTCAGCTGCTAGAATGCGAAACTCAATCGCGTAATCTGACACCCTGCGCTTGCCTTGTTGTAAGGTGACAAGGGAGCGAGCTGCCTCACGATCAGGAGTGGAAAATTGAAAAATTTGCTCCATAGTCTTGACGAAAAAAGCCCATGAATGACACGCGGCGGAATTGCGGCTCCATTCAGCAGTAGCCCACGCCTCCGCACGACCAGTCAGGTGGGAAATGACGAATGCGATCTTTGCCCGCTCGGTGGGGAAGGCGGTTGCCTGTAGTTCAAAGTGGAGTTCGCACTGCGTGATGAACGGCTTAATGTTCCCAGATTCTCCAGAGAACCTCTCCGGTCGAGAGAGCTGTGGGCAGACAGCAGCGGAGGTGGCAGGTGGCTGCATGGTGACTACTTCACACGGAAATACCGTGGCAGTACTGGGTGTGGTGCCAACTGGTTCCTTCTCTTGAAAAAATTCAAAAGAAGTTCAAACTGCGAGGCCACCTGTCTCATCATATTGTCCTGATTCCTTGACAGTCCCTCTAGATGAAGGTGGAGGGCGGCAATCTGCTCATCCTGCTTCGCGAGGCGTTGACCCTGCGCTTGAAGGGCCTTGCGCACCGGGTCTGAGTCTGCTGGGTCCATGTTCTGGCCACCTCTCTTTTTGGAAACTGTCAATTTGTTTTGGAGTCGTGCATTTTTGGGTCCTATCCTCTGTTCCGTTCATGACAGAACGAACTGGCCAGTTCCTTCTGTCATGAACGGAACAGAGGATAGGACCCAAAAATGCACGACTCCAAAACAAATTGACAGTTTCCAAAAAGAGAGCCTACTGTCATGAACGGAACAGAGGATAGGACCCAAAAATGCACGACTCCAAAACAAATTGACAGTTTCCAAAAAGAGAGGTTTAATAGACGGGCATAGGTCGGTACACAGGCAGGCAATCCAAGAGAGGCAACAGTATCCAAAAACATGAGGCAAAGAGACAAGGTCGATAATCGGAACAGGGTCAAGTCTTACTGTGAATCTATGACGTGGAAACAAGGAATGCTGGAACGCGACGACAAGGTACAACGAACTGGCAACGAGAGGAAATGAGACACGAGGTTATATACAAGGGGTAATTAGGGTGAACGAGGCACAGGTGATGAAGATGCTCACAGGAGCAGGTGTGTGTGAAACGGGGGGGGGGGAAGACAAAACCCGGAACACACACACATATGACAGTACCCCCCCCCTTAACGGCCGGCCCCAGACGGCCCTGGGGCCCCTGGATGCGCAACGTGGAAGTCCCGAATGAGCGAATCATCCACGATAAACGCAGACGGTACCCAGGAACGCTCCTCAGGCCCATAGCCCTCCCAGTCCACCAGATATTGAAATCCCCTGCCCCTCCGACGAGATGACAACAGCCGCTTCACAGAGAAGACAGGGCCCCCATCCACAAACCGGGGGGGAGGAGGGGGCCTGGAAGGCGGGACCAGAGGGGACTCCCGGGCTGGCTTGAGTAGGCTGACGTGAAAAGTAGGGTGGACCCGCATAGACCTTGGGAGCCTCAGCTTCACGGTGACAGGGTTGATGATTTTTGTGATGGGGAAGGGCCCAACGAACCTGGGAGCGAGCTTCTTGGACTCCACCCGGAGTGGAATATGTTTGGTCGAAAGCCAAACTCGCTGACCCACTTTGTAGTTCGGGGCCGGTGTCCTCCGACGGTCAGCAGCGGCTTTGTAGGACCGTCCCTGGCGCAGCAGCATCTGGCGGGCTCGCTCCCAGGTCCTCCTGCAGCGTCTCACCAAGGTTAATGCCGCTGGAACTGTGGATTCTGAGGCTATGGCAGGAAACAGAGATGGTTGGTAACCATGCACAACGTGAAAAGGCGATAGACCAGTGGATGCAGAGGGGAGGGAATTGTGGGAGAATTCGACCCAAACCAGTTTCTGAGACCAGGATCGCGGCTCCTGTGAAGCGAGACATCGGAGCCCCGTCTCCAGGTCCTGGTTCAGCCTCTCGGTTTGGCCGTTGGTCTCAGGATGAAACCCGGATGACAGACTGACGGTAGCACCTATGAGTTTACAAAACTCCTTCCAAAATTGCGAAATGAATTGGGGACCCCTATCAGACACCACATTCTTGGGGAAACCATGGAACTTAAAAACCTGATTAATCATTAGCTCGGCAGTGTCTTTAGCTGAGGGGAGTTTTGGAAGTGCAATGAAGTGCGCCATCTTAGAGAACCTGTCAACAACTGTAAGAATGGTGGTATTGCCTTTAGAGGCCGGTAATCCTGTAACAAAGTCTACGGAAATGTCTGACCAAGGACGTTGTGGTATTGGCAGGGGTCGCAACTCCCCAGAAGGACGTTGATGAGAGGCCTTGTTAGCAGCACATACCTGGCAAGCATTGACGTGATCGCTAACATCCCTCCTAACATTAGGCCACCAAAAGCGCTGTTCGACCACTGATAGCGTCTTGGCAATGCCTGGGTGACATACCGTTCGGTTCGTGTGAGCCTTCTGTCGATCTTGAGGGCGAGAGCGATGAGAGTGTCCAAGTCGGTTGGCAGGTCTAGCGGGACTAAATGATCCTTGACGGCGGGGGATAGTCCTTGAAAAAAGGCATCGAGTAGCGCCCGATTATTCCAATGAGTCTCAGCTGCTAGAATGCGAAACTCAATCGCGTAATCTGACACCCTGCGCTTGCCTTGTTGTAAGGTGACAAGGGAGCGAGCTGCCTCACGATCAGGAGTGGAAAATTGAAAAATTTGCTCCATAGTCTTGACGAAAAAAGCCCATGAATGACACGCGGCGGAATTGCGGCTCCATTCAGCAGTAGCCCACGCCTCCGCACGACCAGTCAGGTGGGAAATGACGAATGCGATCTTTGCCCGCTCGGTGGGGAAGGCGGTTGCCTGTAGTTCAAAGTGGAGTTCGCACTGCGTGATGAACGGCTTAATGTTCCCAGATTCTCCAGAGAACCTCTCCGGTCGAGAGAGCTGTGGGCAGACAGCAGCGGAGGTGGCAGGTGGCTGCATGGTGACTACTTCACACGGAAATACCGTGGCAGTACTGGGTGTGGTGCCAACTGGTTCCTTCTCTTGAAAAAATTTCAAAAGAAGTTCAAACTGCGAGGCCACCTGTCTCATCATATTGTCCTGATTCCTTGACAGTCCCTCTAGATGAAGGTGGAGGGCGGCAATCTGCTCATCCTGCTTCGCGAGGCGTTGACCCTGCGCTTGAAGGGCCTTGCGCACCGGGTCTGAGTCTGCTGGGTCCATGTTCTGGCCACCTCTCTTTTTGGAAACTGTCAATTTGTTTTGGAGTCGTGCATTTTTGGGTCCTATCCTCTGTTCCGTTCATGACAGAACGAACTGGCCAGTTCCTTCTGTCATGAACGGAACAGAGGATAGGACCCAAAAATGCACGACTCCAAAACAAATTGACAGTTTCCAAAAAGAGACCTACTGTCATGAACGGAACAGAGGATAGGACCCAAAAATGCACGACTCCAAAACAAATTGACAGTTTCCAAAAAGAGAGGTTTAATAGACGGGCATAGGTCGGTACACAGGCAGGCAATCCAAGAGAGGCAACAGTATCCAAAAACATGAGGCAAAGAGACAAGGTCGATAATCGGAACAGGGTCAAGTCTTACTGTGAATCTATGACGTGGAAACAAGGAATGCTGGAACGCGACGACAAGGTACAACGAACTGGCAACGAGAGGAAATGAGACACGAGGTTATATACAAGGGGTAATTAGGGTGAACGAGGCACAGGTGATGAAGATGCTCACAGGAGCAGGTGTGTGTGAAACGGGGGGGGGAAGACAAAACCCGGAACACACACACATATGACAGAACTTGTGACCAATAAGTATATTGTAAATGGGAGAGCTTGAGTTTGAACACTGGTAACAGTGGGCCAGAGAGAGAGAGAGAGAGAGAGAGAGAGAGAGCGAGAGAGCGAGAGCGCGAGAGCGAGAGCGCGAGAGCGAGAGCGAGAGCGAGTGCGAGTGCGATCCATAAAACATTTGACATGCTCACAGTGCGGAGTTGGTTGGGCTGGGAACGGTTTCCTGTGTGGACCGGACATCGACATTGATGGTTTCCCAGACGAGAAGCTGGACTGTCCCGAGACGAACTGTGCCAAGGTGAGTCGCTTTTAAAGGCAAAACGAAATTCATGGCATGGGGAAGTTTTTAGATTCCCATTTCTACAGATGTGCTGACATGTACCAGTTAATGTGATGTAGTACTTTTAAAGCGGAAGTTCTAAAACTATGTCAAGGACTTGAATCCAAACATTACACAAATCATCCCTCGTTTAGCTTCCCTACGACTTGTTCCTCACCCTTTTTTTTCTTTGAAGGACAATTGTCTCAGGGTGCCCAACTCTGGGCAAGAGGATGCTGATCGTGATGGAATTGGAGATGCCTGTGATGACGATGCAGATGGAGATGGGATCCCCAACACACAGGTTCTTTCAATATATAAAAAATACTATTATTAATAACTCTATGTGAAATTGTGTGTGTGAGTGTGTGTAAATGAACTAATGGCCTTAATACTTAACAACTGGAGTACACTTTTTATGCTCGTGTGTGTGTGTGTGTGTGTGTGTGTGTGTGTGTGTGTGTGTATATATATATATATACATATATATATGTCTATAGGACAACTGTGTACTGGTGCCCAACGTGGACCAAAGGAACATCGACGAAGACGACTTTGGCGATGCTTGCGACAACTGCGGAGCTGTCAAAAATAACGACCAAAAGGACACCGATATGGACAAATATGGTGATGAATGCGATGAAGATATCGACGGGGATGGTTAGTATGCTTCATGTGGAACTTAGCGGACATCGTTGAGTACTTATCAACACATGTTTAAAGGATATGAGAACATACTATAGAGGACTGCTGGCTGCATTTATCTCAGGGATCCCCAATTACCTGGATAACTGCAAAAGAGTTCCCAATGCTGACCAAAAAGATCGTGATGGAGACAAAGTTGGAGACGCCTGCGATAGCTGTCCCTATGTTCCCAACCCAGACCAGGTCAGATAGCTCTTTAACACATACTCAGCTGCATTAAAACAGGTTTATCTGCCTGGTACACTGGTGTGCATCCACGTTTAATCATTCAAATGTCAGCATAGGGGAAAGTGAGGCAGTGCATCACCAGATATGGTGGCTAGGCTGTGGTGAAAAAAACAACAAAAAAACTTCACATTTTCTTTCTTTCCAACACTTATATTTATATTTAATACAGAGAGTAGCTGGCACGGTGGACGACTGGTTAGCACATCCGCCTCACAGTTCTGAGGACCCGGGTTCAAATTCAGCCTCGCCTCTGTGGAACTTGCATGTTCTCCCCGTGTCTGTGTGGGTTTTCTCCGGGTACTCCGGTTTCCTCCCACATGCCAAAAACATGCGTGGTAGGTTAACTGAAGACTCTAAATTGCCCGTAGGTGTGAATGTGAGTGTGAATGGTTGTTTGTTTATATGTGCCCTGTGATTGGCTGGCGACCAGTTCAGCGTGTACCCGCCTCTCGCCCAGAGTCAGCTGGGATAGGCTCCAGCACGCCCGCGACCGTAGTGAGGAGAAGTGGTAGGAAAAAAGAATGAATGAATGAACAGAGAGTAGCTATTGACATTTTGGAGAACTTTTCATGTGTGTGTGGGCATGTGCGTTACTTTGATAGTGTTTTTGCAAGGTCTCCCTGTCCTTTTTCTGCTGTATGTGGCAGTGGATCCATATGCCCAAAGTTGTGATTATGCCGCTTTTGAGGCATTTTTGTGCTTTTTTTGAAATTCATTTTATAAAGGAATTAAATTTAATTATTGTACAATGAACCCACATTTATCACAGGGAATACGTTTCAAACCCAACCACAATAGGTGAAAAGCCACAATGTAAAGACCCTATAAAAACGTTTTTAAATAACTTAAACTCCCCGCACACATTAAAACACCCTTTTTTTTTATCCAGATTGTAAATATATTTGAACACAAAAAGTATTAAATGTACAGAAAATACTTTACATTTTGTAGTGTCTATGTTAGACGCATGCATGCGCTTTTAAGAGGCGGGGCATGGTGAGGTGGCGCGTCTGCGTGTGAGTGTCTAGGCGAGAACTGTGGCCAGCAGCAGCTTCTCCGTGCATGCGTCGACTCCGTTACTGTTCTCCTCCCGTTCAATAAAAGGCTGAAAAGTGAAAGTGACTGTGGCTCCCCTTTCCCACATGTGAGGACATTACAGTTACGTATACTGTAAAAACCCATAAGAAATGATTGACTCAAAAATCTGAGAACGGTGAACCACGATATAGAGGGGGACACTGTAAAATTAAATGTCATAACCCTAATATACATAGCTTTTCATGACAAAGTAAGTCATCTCTTGACAGCTTGTGGAAAACCATAAGAGCATTTGAACTTCCATGATAAGCGATCTCAACAGCGTTTCTGCTGTAAACCTAACACCAAGTCCTGCTTCCCAGTTGGATGCGGACAACGACCTGATCGGAGACCCTTGCGACACTAACAAAGACAGGTGCCGTGAGATCAATTGAGGCCAAACACGACCAACATCCTGCGTGTGCCAATCAAAGGCTTATCTTCCGCAGTGATGGCGACGGTCACCAAGACTCTCGAGACAACTGCCCAGCCGTCATCAACAGTTCCCAGCTGGACACCGACAAGGACGGCATAGGAGATGAATGTGATGACGACGACGATGACGATGGCATTCCGGACCTGCTGCCGCCAGGTCCTGATAACTGTCGTTTAATCCCGAATCCCCTGCAGGAGGACTCTGACGGTAGGGATTGCTGCAGGTCAATAAATCATTCACATTCACATCTGTTTCTCCAGGAAACTATCTATCCTTGTATCCTTCCAGGCAATGGCAGAGGTAATGTGTGTGAAACGGATTTCGACAACGACACCATCATTGACACCATCGACGTTTGTCCTGAAAATGCCGAGGTCACACTCACCGACTTCAGGGAGTATCAAACTGTGGTTTTAGATCCAGAGGGTGACGCTCAGATTGACCCCAACTGGGTGGTGCTGGACCAGGTTAATTTCATTTCATGCAGTTTACTATTTTGGATGATGCATTGAATATATTACATTTAAGAGTTAAGATGACAAC
Source organism: Phyllopteryx taeniolatus (assembly GCF_024500385.1). Lineage (NCBI taxonomy): Eukaryota > Metazoa > Chordata > Actinopteri > Syngnathiformes > Syngnathidae > Phyllopteryx > Phyllopteryx taeniolatus. The sequence goes on along the minus strand of NC_084508.1, from coordinate 17,502,116 downwards.
TTTAAAGAATTTAATTTGCTCACCGGTTGAGCTTCAGATGTGCTAAAGTGCTGCCAGCTCATGTTCCTAATGAGCACATAGAGTATTTATAAGCATACTTCTGGAACTTTACATTTTCCAAGCTAAAAGTTAAGTTTTATTTCAATGTGTTCTGAATAATGGAGTCATTGGAGTCTGAGTATGTACTAAATTAACTATTTCTCTTCAATGACTGTGCAGGGCAGAGAGATTGTCCAGACAATGAATAGTGATCCTGGATTGGCTGTTGGTGAGAATGTGATCGGCTACTGAAATCAAAGCGTGGATGTACATCTTATTTAAGTAGCCACATCTTATATGACCTATTTGGCCGATGTATTAATGTTGGGTAAAGGCTAAATTACATTAAGGTGTTCGATAGCATTCTTTTTCATATACATTTGATCTCCCTTCAATACACATATTAAACAGTATGTCGTGGGAGTCTACAGTATACGTAACGGTAAAGCAGCACTTCTTCCTTCTCAGGTTACACTGCTTTCAGTGGTGTCGATTTCGAAGGGACGTTTCATGTCAACACGGTGACAGACGACGACTATGCAGGATTTATTTTCGGCTACCAAGACAGCTCTAGTTTTTACGTGGTCATGTGGAAGCAGGTGGAGCAGATCTACTGGCAGGCCAACCCATTCAGAGCCGTGGCAGAACCCGGCATCCAACTCAAGGTAATAAGTGGGAGCGATTACTATATAATATACTATATTGGGGCGGCACGGTGACCGACTGCTTAGCACATCTGCCTCAGAGTTCTGAGGACCGGCGTTCAAATCCCGGCACCGCCTGTGTGGAGTTTACATGTTCTCCCCGTGCCTGCGTGGGTCTTATCTGGGTACTCCGGTTTCCTCCCACATCCCAAAAACATGTGTGGTAGTTTCTTTGAAGACTCTAAATTGCCCGTAGGTGTGAATGTGAGTGTGAGTGGTTGTTTGTTTATATGTGCCCTGCGATTGGCTGGCGACCAGTTCAGGGTGTGCCCGGCCTCTCGCCCGAAGATAGCCGGGATAGGCTCCAGCACGCCCGTGATCCTGGTGAGGATAAGCGGTACAGAATCAGAATCAGAATCTGAATCATCTTTATTTGCCAAGTATATCCAAAAAACACAAGAAATTTGTCTCCGGTAGTTGGAGCCGCCCTAGTACGACTACAGACCGTCAATTGACAGAGAACACATTTGAGACATAAAAACATTGACAAAAAACAGTCACTGAACAATAATGGGTTAATAGTTATCTGGTAAAGCCGGTAATTTTTTTCTTTTTTATTTATTTTTTGACAATTGTGCAAAAAGATGCAGAGTCCTCTAGCACTTAGAGCAGTTCGAATGACTAAGATTGCAATAGTCCGGTGCAATGACCATTGTGCAAAGGGCGCCGAGACTTCAAGGAGTGTATGCGGTTTAAAGTGACGAGTAGCGTGATAATCTGGGACAATGTTGATTGTGCAAATGTTGCAGATACTCCCCAATCAGTGTGCAAATGGAGCAGATGCTACTCTGGCATGAGTGGCCAGTATTGGTCAACAGCAGATATGGAAGTAGTGCAGCGTGGTGAGACTACTATAGTGAGTGCACGGGTAATATATAATTGGCCCCACAGAAATGTGACAACAAACTCAGACAAAAGAAATTGGCAGCATGTTGCAATAGAATTGTAGGTTAGGTGTTTAAGAAGTTGATCGCAAGAGGGAAGAAGCTGTTGGAATGTCTACTAGTTCTAGTTTGCATTGATCGGTAGCGCCTACCTGAGGGAAGGAGCTGGAAGAGCTGGTGACCGGGATGCGGAGGAAAATGGATGGATATACTATATTGCCAAAATGATTCACTCTCATGCCTTGACTCGCATATGAATTTAAGTGACATCCCATTGTCTGGGAAGGCTTTCTACAAGGTTTAGGAGTGCGGTTATGGGAATTTTGGACCATTGTTCCAGAAGCGCATTTGCGAGGTCACACATGGATTTGTCCAAAATATTGACCGAGGACTTCCAATGGAAGGAACGCTGAATGCTTCAGCGTACCAAATTGCACGCTCCCGACTGTGTGGGAACAGTTTGAGGATGGGCCACTGCAGTCCAGTGCACAAAGCAAGACCAAAAAGATATGGATGAGAGAGTTTTGTGTGGGTGAACTTGACTGAGCCGCAGTGTCCCGACCCAAATACCCTTTGGGATGAATTAGAGCAGAGGCAGAGAGAGCCAGATCTTCTTGTCCAACATCAGTGTGTGACCTTGAAAATGTGCTTCTGGAAAAATGGTCAAAACTTAGAAACCTGCACAGTTAAAGCTGTTATAGCAGCAAAGAGTGGACTGACCCTATGGATTAAAAATGGGATGTGAGAGTTTACTCCAAATTGGGAAGGATATCAATGGAATCTATCCATCCCTCCATCCATCCTTCCATTTTCTAGCCTGTGGGCACCAGGTAGCCTCCAAGGACCACATGAGTAGCCCACAGGCATGTTTTAAAAATAGCTCATCAGTGAGTTTCGTCAAATTTTTTTTTGTGCCACTATTCTGGAAAAAAAACAAAAAAGTATAGTTCAAAGATTATTATTATAGCGCATGAACAAACCATAGCATTCGTGGAGACATACTAGCGGGCACAATAATGATTAGAAGATGATTTACCCCCAAACTGGTACCCCTTCGCATTAATCAGTACCCAAGAAGTAGCTCTCTCTTTCAAAAAGCTTGGTGATCACTGTTCAAGCACTTGTCCTATTCAGGGTCAGGTGTGAGCTGCGGCCTATCCCAGCTGACCTTGGGTAAGAGATGGGATATACCCTGGACTGGTTGCCAGTCAATCAAAGAACGCATGTAGATAAACACAGTCACATTCACAGCTAGGGACTCTTTAGTACCCAACTTTGTTTTAGCTGAGAGGCAGACATGCTAACCAAATGTGTGACCTCAATGGAATACACCCATAATAGGTTAGATGAAAATATCCATCCATCCATTTTCTGAGCCGCTTCTCCTCACTAGGGTCGCGGGCTGATGGAGCCTATCCCAGCTATCTTCGGGCGGGAGGCGGGGTACACCCTGAACCGGTCGCCAGCCAATCGCAGGGCACATCTAAACAAACAACCATTCGCACTCACATTCACACCTACGGGCAATTTAGAGTCTTCAATCAACCTGCCATGCATGTTTTTGGGATGTGGGAGAAAACCGGAGTGCTCGGAGAAAACCCACGCAGGCACGGGGAGAACACGCAAACTCCACACAGGCGGGGCGGGATTTGAACCCCAGTCCCAAGAACTGTGAGGCAGATGTGCTAATCAGTCAGTCACCGTGCCGCGCTGTTGTACTATTTTGCCAATATTTCCACGGCAACTTGATTACAATATGGACAAATATCCATAAATTGCCGAGTCATCTGCTGCACAGGGCCGAGATATTACTCCAGAGACTTACACTCACTGTCACAGTCCAGAGACTTATACTCACTGAATTTGGAAAGGCTGTCAAGTCCAACACAGGCCCTGGTGAGAACCTGAGGAATGCCCTGTGGCACACTGGCGACACAAGTGATCAGGTGAAACTGCTGTGGAAAGATGCCCGCAATGTTGGCTGGAAGGATAAGACATCTTATCGCTGGTTCCTCCAGCACCGACCCGCTGATGGATACATCAGGTACAGTATTTGCGACAAGCAAAACCACACCACCTCTCACACTTGTTCTACTTCCGCAGAGAGAAAACATTTGTTCTCTGCTCTTTTGGGGTAAAGGGTTCGCTTCTATGAGGGTCCTCAGATGGTAGCGGACACAGGTGTCATTATTGACGCCACCATGAGGGGAGGTCGACTTGGAGTCTTCTGCTTCTCCCAGGAGAACATAATCTGGGCCAACCTGCGTTACCGCTGCAATGGCAAGCAACATACAATATTTTTACTCTGGGATGACTGTGATTCTTTCCTCCATTAACCCAGGAGTTCATAGCAAAGGTGTGTGATGGAGTTGACGTCAGGATTCTCAAGTTCTTCCACGTAAAACTTTTCCAAGCTTTGTGCACTGGGGCGCAGTCATGGTAGAAGAGAAAAGGGTTCCCAAAAAGCTGGATGCATACAATTGTCCAAAATATTTTGCGACGATGAAGAATTAAGATGGACCCCTCGCTGTTTGATTATGTCGTATCCCAAAATCTTTGTGCCTACAGTTAAACACAAGCCGTTCCAGGATGCTGGTTAACAAATTACTATTGATTATGATTATTATTATGATTATTATCCAATTTGTTTGATTGCTATTGTTATTGGAAATAAGTAAAACCAATCAGTGACAAACTGGCACCATCATAAACATTTTTAGTAATTGTATAGGCAATGCTTTAAGAAACAGTCATGTCATATAGGTGTTCATTTAGGAGGTATTCAGTCTTAACTTTGATGACAAATGCGTAAAGTGATACATTATTTATTACTCCGCGGCATACAAGTTAACCATTGTAAAACATCCATCCATCCATTTTCTGCGCTGCTTATCCTCACTAGGGTCGCGGGCGTGCTGGAGCTTATCCCAGCTGACTTTGGGCAAGAGGCGGGGTACAGCCTGAAGTGGTCGCCAGCCAATCACAGGGCCAATGTAAAACAGAAAAACCAAAACACTCTGCCACACTTGGACAACAAGTGACAATGTACAAAGGCTGTAAACTTGTGGCTGTGAATGTGAGTCCACATGGATCTCCTCACATTCTTCGTAATATTTCTTGTTGAAGCTGGTCCTTCCTTTGGAATAAGTAAAAGGCAAAACATTCAAGCACAGATAATTGCTTGATGTTTGCAGATCTGAGGTCTATGCATACGGTAGGTCTCATGATGGTTAGAATTTAATATAATTTATAAACGTTGAAGTTTTGTGTGACATAAAAGGTTTCTATGCTTTGTCAGAAAGACAGTTCTTTTGGACTATAGGAAGCCAGTGTCCAAGCAAAATAGAGGAAGAATATACATTTGTTAACTAATATGGTATTTCTGTCTGCAGACACTTCACCAGAAGACTTCGACACCTATCATGTGCAGCAGGTTCAGCTGGTGGCCTGAAGAAAATGAACAAGACCTGGGAAAAGCTCCACACACATTACAGTCTCAGTCTGACAGTCTGATGTAAACACATCAGAAGAGGCCCAGCAGATGAAAACAGAAGAGGAAAGTCAACCTAAGATTTTTGTTTAGAAGTTGACCATGTTTCATTTTTATTGTTGAAAAATGCCACTAAAGAATTATATGGGTTTTTGGTAAATGACGCATGAAGTATGCAGTTAGTTAGTCAACCTTGATAAACCTGTTTTATACGGCTGCAATCTTTTAATTCATATAATGTCAAGTATGCCAGTTATTTGGTCAAACCTGCAGTTGTGGTCAGAAGTTTACATATACTCATCAAGGGCATATCATATTAATTGTCCTTTTAATTACTTTTTATTTAAACTGAGTGCGCTGAGTACTACTACTACTACTAACTGAGTATATACTGCACATATACCCCACTATTGTCCCTAGCAAGTTGCACCTCAACAGAACTGACCTAACTATGCACAAACATTTCGCTATTTAACTCTTCTTGGCAGATTGGTAGTGTTCATTTAAAGTGGATGATTTCCTGGCACAGACTCTGCATTTTAGCATCATCTAGAAATAAAAAAAAACAATAGGCTTGAGGTCCAGGCATCCAGAACCTTCATCTATTCCAAAACCAGTTTTGATGTGTGATTGGGATCATAGCCCTGATTGAACACCCAGTTCTGTCCTGATTCCAGCAGTGTAGACATTTATTCGCGGTAAACTTGAAAGATTTGGAGATAAGTCTTTTTTCCAGTTCATATTCCATCTTGTGCATTGTACCCGTACCAATGGCAACCCCAGAGCATTATGCTCCCCCCCCCCCCCCCACTATAATTGACAGTTGGCATATTTTTCGTTTGAAAGCCTCACCTTGACACTTCCAAGATCCAAAGTGTGAAAGGTGCCTATTCCAGGTGTCCAGGGCATCTTTCTTGGTCCATGGTGATTGTTAAATAAATTGTAGAAGTTATCATTTATTTGCTTAGCTTGCATTAGTATTATGGACGATTTTAACTGTATTTGTTTCATAAAAATGATTCTACAGTTAAAAATCGAAATGAAGTGACTGTAAAATGATATGAGAATTTGTGCAAATACATGATAAACAGGAGGGAAATGTTAAATAAATTGTAGAAGTTATCATTTATTTGCTTAGCTTGCATTAGTATTATGGACGATTTGAGATGTCTCGCCTTCAAAAAGACGACTCAGCATCATCCGATGGAAGGGCGCCTGGACCAAGGACGTGATCGGATGTGGTCGGGGACGTGACAGGTGTTGGTCCAATGTTTTGTGTTGTGTCTTGTAGCTTAGTACGTTGTCTTGTAAACTTAGAAACCTCCCTATTTTCAAATAAATGCAGGAGCGACGGGAGAGATTGGTTAGAGCGTGTTGAGAGACTGTGATCTGAACAATCTCCCATACGCCCTCCTCATGAGAAAAAGAAACCAGTCTCTTCATTCCTTTTGTGTCTATTTTTTATAATGTTGGGTAAGATAAATCCAACAGTGATGAAAAATGAATGTCAACTGCAGACAATGACACTGGTGTTCCAGTAGCTTACAGTTCATGACAGGCTTGAGTTCATGTTTGGTTTCCCAAACATTCAAACTAAATTGAATTTATCTGAGGTAAACATGTTTTGGCCTTCCTTTGTACTTTGGTAAAGACCCAAATACATTAACTTGTAGTGATGTGAATTGTTTGAGCTTGGAACCTTCAGTTGTTTAGAATTGGATCCAAAAGACTCTCTCGACCTGTGTAAATATACAATTCTCCTACTTCGATCTGCACTTCACAATTCCTTGGACTTTGCCATTATTATGAGAATTGGAGGAGCCAAGGACTGCTGTCAAACATTATTTTCATGCAAGCAACTATGAGAGGCTTTTCAACTTAAAAGCCAGTCAATAACCTTCAGTGCCACTTATTTGGGTGGATGTTTGGCTATAGTTCTGTATAAGTTTCACCCTATGTAGATTCTAGAAATTCCGAAATAAATGACATGTTCACCCAATTCTTCTTTACAAGATAAGTGTATGAAAAGTGTCATGCAATTCCAATTCCACCCAGGAAAATAAAATAAAAGCCCAAAAGAAATATGGCATTCTTGTCCATCAGTGTATGTAAACTTTTGATCGCAACTGTATGCAACACGAAAACGGAGACGTGCACCTTAAGTAACAAACGTGCTTTTCAACAGCTTTTGGTGGAAAGCAAATTTAAGATTTCACATGCACATATCCAAAATAATCTGGAAATACAGACTACAAAAAAGACAATATACAGCAGGGTTGAAACATGCATGTCCACAGCAACACGCTGCCATGTTGAGAGTTTTGCAGTCAACACATTTCGCAAATCAAGACTATGTGCAGAGAAATGTGTCATCCACATTCAATTTAATTTACATTTTTCTTTCAGCTTATAAACAAACAGTCACATTAGGAGAATCACATGGCAACAAATAAATACCTACAGATCATTTACTACGACTTACAGGACAACAGTGATAAAATGCTATTCTCACTAGAAGCTTTAAGAGGAACTTAAACTGCATTTCTGAAGCCTTTTACACTTTTCAATGACCTGTACAGTTCTTTAGAAAACTGCATGTAATTAAAGGGACCATTTATTCAGACCAAAAAAAACAAAAAACAACAACATACAAGCAATAAGGACTGATTGAAGGATACACCTTCAAAACACAGAATGCCTTTCTTTGCTTTTTGAGATAGTTCAACTCTGACATTTGAAGCCAAAATGAGTGCATGTTGTGCTAAATAGTCCTGCAGGTGAGACACATCTCAAACCAAAGCATGCAGAGAAGCCAAACGATCGAGAAAGCATTACTTTCAAGGTGATCTTTCCATCCTGCAGTTCCTATCCATGAGCCTGAAGGGTTGCTCTTTGCCATCATCAGCATTTCACCACAACCATCAAATATTGCAAAATTCATACATGACCTCACAAATGGTTTCCCCTTTTAAAAAGAAAAAAAAAAGGGATACAATGTTGACTGGTAAACAAGTTATCTTTTGCAAAACCACCATAACTATTCTCCTAACTTTTAAGTTGTATTAGCTGCCTAACTTGTGTCTGTTCCACATTATTCATTCATTCAATCACACTTTCTATCAGCAAGCAAGCTGAGAAGCACCCCCAATGTCTGACACAATAAAAACCTTTGTAACAAATACATCATAACCTGTTTTCTTGCAGAAAGCATCTTGTGTAGCGCAAGATTATGACATAAAGCATGCTGTTGTGACATCATAAACATAGTTTTGCTAACTTTGTAGATAGACTGCAGCACTGTATTCTGGCAGTTTGTGTAGTGTCCTGGTAGTTCTTTATGCAATAATTTATTTTCCTTTGCATTGTCATTACTTAAACAGATAACTACAACATAAAGCTTGAGGTGATTTAGTGCATGTGGGGCAAGAGGGTTAAACGACCAACAAGAATTACATTCGGCACGACGTTTCTTTGCAACACAACAGCACAAACTGCACCAAAGTAAGCCCTTTCTATGTTTGCATCCCCTAAAGTTTTAACAGATCCAAAAAAAACAACAACAAAAAAACATCATCATCAAGACAAGCCGAAATATAATTTACAAAAGGAAAACAGAGAATTAATTTTTTCTTCGACATGAAAATATCTCCGGAGTATATATCTGGTGTGAAACAGTCAGCATTCAAATCAGGCAAATAAGTCCCTGTTTAGAAGCCAGGAAGTAAAGTGCGAAGCAACTAGAGGACTAAACATTGCACCAAAACAGGGTAGGAATAAACAAAACACTTCACATGGCCCAAAACCTGACATGACAGGCAACGATAGAAAAAGGGAAACAAATCAAAACAATCATAACTGATGTCACTTGAGCATAGAGTGATAACGTACATGGGATACAATCCTGCTTAGTGTGTATCAGGTCACGCGGCCTACTGGAAAGCAGAAGCTTCAGGTCCACTAACACAAAACAAACAGTGCACATGCCCAACTGCCATCTTTGTGAGACAGAGCCCTGCATCCATTTCCTTGACAAGTGTGCAGCAGAAGGTGGTTGGACACATTTTTCTTACGTGAAAACGTGCTCGTACGTGGTAAGATGCTACAGCAGGAAGAGAAAGACCGCAACCGGACGACGAATGAGGATCTGAGTTCAGGCTAACCAAAATTCCCCGTGTCATTTGGCGACTAGGATACCGCCACACTTAGTACATTCTTTGATGAGTCATGAAATAGCATAATACAGACTTGGAGGTCACTAAAGAGGGAACAGAAATGACTGTTGCACAAGAGAAACCCCACATGCATCCCTCTATACTTCGTGACAGCGGTACACCAAATCCAAGCTATCAAGGCCTTCTTGTACTGGTTTGAACTGTCAGATTTTTCATGCATTTTCTTTTTAATGTATATGTACAACGTACAATAAGGATTATTCAGCATGACAGACAAATGACAGAGACGTGTGTTCACCTTGACTCAAACACACATTGATTGTGTGAATAAAAACTGAAAAGAACGTCTTAAAAAGGAAAAATCCAGCTCAGGTTTTCTTGTCTTTTCATTTGAAATGATTTCATGTTAGCAAAGACTGAATAAAGTGTGTTGAGTGTCCCGAAGTCAGTTTCATTCAATGGAAATGTTCCAAAAAATTATATTAAAAAAAAAATGCAAGCTAAAGATTTAGTATTGGGTCTCACATACAACAGGCCAGTTGCAGTGCATCATGTTGAAGCAAAGGTACAGTTCCCATTCCTCATTAATATCTATGGTGCGGAACAATCACATCGACTATATCAAGTTGATGCTGTGTACCTTTGTCCATGAGCAATTGCATCATGCCCAAGCCCACTTGTCAAATGAACTGGTCTGTGTGCTTGAACACTATCTAGATAGGATTTACAAAGCTAAAAGTGAACTCAAATTCTAAAGCTTAATTAAAAAGTAGCTAGTCTACAAAGCACTTGAAGATTTAACAGAAGCTCCTGTATATGTCCGTAATATACCGTTAACAGCTCAATTCTCAGTATATCTACGAGAGCAACAGCTTTTCTACTAATGTGTCCGACAGCATGGGGGAACCCTAAGATGGAGTTTTCCTTTAAGAGTCATAGTTTAGTCTCGCTTGCATAGGAACTGAACCACACGTCTATTCAAAGTACAGCAGACCCATGCTTGACAGTATAAAGACTGCAAGGACCCTCACTCGATCCTGGAGCAGAGACTTAATCCCAAGGGTTGAGCAATAACCACAAATGATCAGCGTGTCTGTACACAAATGCAAGAACATACCAAACAAGATCACACTGCGCAATAAACAACTCTCAGGGAAACTCTGACAAAAGGCCACCAGGGTCGTTTTCTGCTGAATCTGGAAGTAGAGCGAGCTGCTGTGACCGTAGATAGATAAACTCTTTGTAAACATTAATTGGAACATCTGTAAACAGTTTTTAATTCTACCATATCCCTGATAGTTTTAGTGACCATTCCTGTTGTTTACAACATAGAGATCAGTCTTGTGAAAGGTGGCATATTATACATCTAAATATACTAAGTGTTTCTAAGAAACACCAATTTATGCTCGCCTTTGAGTTTCCTATGTCATGAAACTCTCAAAAGAGGTACTGTAATATAAAGATTTTCTAGGAATTGCACATTGGTATGAAAACGCCCATCAGGAGGGGCAATATGCCTCGTGTGGTAACGAGCAGTGTTTTTGTTAGAGCTTCCCTTTTAAGGAGCAAAAAGCCTCCCCATATTTGCGGTCCTCACAATTTATCCATATTTTGGTAAATTTTTTCTTCACCCTCTTAATAAAACATCAATAATTTGACTATAAAGTGTACCGCTACAAAATACAGTACATTGATTTGTCAGACCTTACACAACATAATCACAAATAGCACTGAACAAAACATATGCCTCTGTCAAATACAATAAAATGTTACAAGTTACGAAAATGTCGTCACAGACACTTAACAGTAGAATACTCATGTAAGGCAAAATCAGGTGATTTTCACAGTGAGGACTTTAAAAAGAGTTCAGATTTGAGAGTTCGCCGGTTTAAAAACAGACAGCTTCCTTCACTGAAAGACCAGTCTGGTGGCTTTTCTTTTTCAGAAAATTAATTATGTTTTCCAGTTAAGTGAGAATACCTGATCTTCTAAAACAACCCTGCTTTTGGAGCCTATGTGTTTTTCAGCACAAGGTAAGATGATTTGACCGTCACTTCTGGGCTACAGCAACCAAAATGGCACATTGAACACTGAAGAGCAACTATGGGGAGGTTTTCCACTCCTTCATTAGACAAGTAGCTTAAACACATAATTAAAATGTTCAAAATTCATAAACAAACATAGTACATCAGTGCATGTTTACACTATGCCTACCGAGTGCATTTTGGCATCAGATGTATGAAACGGAATGAAAAAATATCCATACAAATAAATAACATTTAAAAACAGCATCAAAACACAGTGCATGATCTAAAAAAACAAAACAAAAAACATTTGGCTCTCAAAAATAAAGCTTTGAGTGTGATTAGTTTGATACAGGGAAGAAAACCAACAGCTTTTCTTCCTTTTAACATTGCCAGTATGATACGTATGGTTTAGTTCAATGTCTCTGCAGCTTCCTGCTACAAGCAAATATAAATAAAAACAAATATTTAAGTGAATATGAAGAGGAAAAAGTGTGCGTTTTTGGAATATATGTGGCATTTAATGGAACACTGTAAACACAGCCGTGCTAGCGAAAGCACTGAGCGACCAATCTCTTTTAAAAAGGACAGCAAGGCCATTAAAGACACAGGACGTCCTTTTCGCTGCTGTCATTTGGTGGCGCATCATTGTGTCAAAGGGCTTTTACGGAGTCGAGGGCGGACCACTGGATGGCCATGCAACGAGGGAGAGGGTTCAACCCTGCCCTTTGTCTCTCGTTCTCCATTCACAAGTTAAGAGTGTTTTTCTTCTTGTTGCTCACCGCCACAGTCAGTCAGCGTGTCATGTCACAGTCTGTCCATCCTGAATGTGTCCTCGGTGGCGGGGTCAGCGAGCACCATGTCAGGGTCGTTGAGCATGTGCAGCCCATCCAGGGTCAGGGGGTCAATCTTTAGCTCATCCAGTGGGAACTGAGAGTCTGCATCAAAGCTGACGTCACCAACGCCTGCCAACGAATTGGTGAGCTCTTTGGAGAGGCTCGGTGGCGACTCACCTGTGACTGGAATGTGTGACATCAAAGAGACAAGTGGGTGTGGACACTGTGTTGCTTGTTTAACTCTGATTGAATGCTACACTGACCATACAGTCATACAATTGTATTACATTAGAAAGTACAACATGTAAGAAAAAGGAAGTACGACAGAGTCATTCAAAACTAAATTACAGTGATGAATTTGAGTTAAGGCATCATATTGCTGGAAAAGTACTGTATTAGTATTATATAAATACTGTCATAAAACAAAGATTTTGTTATTCATATAAAGGGAGAACACAATCTACAACAATAATGTGTGATTACTATATTGTATTACATATTTTGACAATGTTGTACAAAAGTGAGGTTGCAACTTCTTGATTTGTTTTAGTAGCATCACCTTAGGTGTCATGACAAAATAATCCTGATGACCAAGAAATGGCATCAGGATTTTACTGAACCCACTGGTTGTGGTCAGAACTTTACATACAGTACACTCATCCTGGGTATTAATTCATATCATTCATTTAGGGCTTCTAATTATTGATTTGAACTGCCTTTTGTTTCAGGAAGGAATGATTATCTAGCGTACTTTGGATATACATAGGGGTTGGATATACTAGTTGACCTTAACTCTCAACAATAAAGATCACAACTAGGCATCGACTTAATTGCTAATCATTGTTTTTGGCTTCAGGAGGAGGCAGGACCGCTTGCAGCAACATATGAGTGTGCAGAGGGAAATTAGGCCATCGCCTTAATGGATTTTATTTAGAAATGGAAATTCTTGACCAAAATCTAAGACCAAAAATGAGGAAACCAAGGCCGAAAACAAATTACTGGGCCAATTATAAGTATTAGTAAAAACCTATAGGAATTCACTTCCAGAACAATTTGTCTGAATTTCCACATTTTTTTAATTATGTCATTACCATGGGACAGTTATTGCAGTATATTATTTAATAGGATAAAAAAATTCTGCATACTGTTCAACTGCACAACATAATCATTATGCTGTAATCCTGAATAAGATATAGATTCAATGGTTAGCATATCTGGTCACCAGCCAATCGCAGGGTACATATAAACAAACGACCATTTGCACTCACATTCACACCTACGGGCAATTTAATATTCAATCAACCTACCATGCATGTTTTTGGGATGTGGGAGGAAACCAGAGTACCCGGAGAAAACGGGGAGAACATGCCTGCTCAAAAAGGCGAGGACAGATTTGAACCCGGGTCCTCAGAACTGTGAGGCAGATGTGCTAACCAGCTGTTCACTGTTCCCCGCAGCGGTATATTGTGCAAGAAATACTGTATGTAGCACTGTAGCAATTTCATCATAAACTGAGAATGAAAAAATATTTTGATGGTACAATGAGGTGTAATTGTAATTCTGTCATTATCGTGGTCATCCTCAATCTGTTTTTTTTTTTGGGGGGGGGGGGGGGGGGAGTTATAATACTGTCAGGACAACTCTCGTGTTGCACTGTATTATTAGTACTAGCATTGACGCGCATGTTACCTTTCTCAATTTGTAGAGACCACTGTCTTAAAAATGTAAAATTCATTTCACGCCTGTCGGCTCTGGGGCAAAAACCCATTGAACTAAATACAGTATTCTAAAATAGCATTTGACTCTCGCTAAACCCAGTATGGACTGGATATTTTTCTAAATCCTTGTGTTCTTGGTTATAAACAGTACTGTATTCCAATTTTCCACAGCTTGGAAAGAGAACAAATAGATATTCTAAGTGATAGAGCACTGACAAAGAACACAAGGGATCCCTAAAAGAACGTGGTAGTGCAACAGTGGCACAATGAAAGAAAACTGTACAAGATACCTGTTAGGATTATGTTGGGAATGTTGCCATGGCTACTGTAGCCAAGCTGCTGAGAGTCTTGTAGGCTGCCACCGCTAAGACCCATCATGGCGGCTTGAGTATAGTTGAGGGTGGAGCACTGCGTGTACAGGCTGGTAGAACTTATGGGGTTCTCAATCATGTTGAACTGCTCCAACTTTAAAATACAGAAATTGAGTAAATTCAGAGGTTCACTGACATGACTGAACCTGCTTTTTTTGTCCACTGCTATGTATTGAGGGCACCGAGAAAGTTACCTGGTGAGACAGAGCATTGGTTTGCCTTGATGCCACCTGCTGATCGTAGAAAGAGTCGCCAAATATGCTGCCCACCATGTGCTGTAATAAAAATACAGAAGCCACACAATTCAGACTGGTTGTGAAACCAGCACCAACACATAATAGTGGAATGTGTCCTGTGTAAAATTATCCAGGCCTTAAAGCAGACAGACACCCCAAGCAACAGAAAATGCAAGCAAAAGGTGAGTCAAGTCACAGCCATAGCACTGAGCAGTGACAAAAGCGAGTCATACTCATGAGGAGGCCTGTCAGTGATCTGATTTTCTAAAAGAAAACAAGTGAGGAATTAAATTAACAGGTAGTGGCCTGTAATGGGTTTATGAGGATTAAGATTGAACACACATTTGCATGGATGCAATCAAAAAAACAAAACCCGACAAAATGTGAGGCCGAAGTATGATGTAGTTATTAATGCCACCCCACTAGGTGAGACCAACAACAGTACTGCGGTGGTGCACTGAGCTCAGCAGGCCTCTTCATGGCAAAGTACAGACATCTGATTAAGGAGAAATTCCAGTACTGTAGGATCACGATCACCATCTTGATCATATTGGTTTTGAATGATAGTACATTATGGTTCTTGCCTTGACATAGCTTAATAGATTAGACTCAAAATGTTTAATATTGATTACAGGCTGAGGGCTGGTGAAATAACTACTGACTCAGCACCCCAAGGCAGGTACTACGACTAGGCCACTATGACAGGAGGTTTAGAGGTATGGGGTGGGTAAGAATATTGATTCATGGATGCATCGCAATATGCCTCTCCCACATTCAATATTGATTCTGGGAATCCTCTGAATCAATTCATCACTTGGCCACTGCTGGGCGCAAAAATCTACACGTGCACACTTGGTTATAGCCAGAAATTAAGGGGAATGTGATATTGTTAAAACAAACTGTGAGGTTTATCACATCATATGTTTAGATGCACTTTTTCAGTGGTCATACAGAACGGTCATGTTTTTTTACTTTTGTACTCCATATTCATAAATTTATTATTGTACACATTTTCATATTCAAATGTTTTATTGCTCAAAAATGAGAGGTGACATACCACATATGTTCACATGGACATTTAAGAATTGTCAACAGGTACTTTATTTGTGTATTTCTACTCACTGAATAGACAAAACATTTAAAATAAATCAATATCGAAGCAAATCACAAACTAAAGAATCAAAATCAAATCAAATTGTGATGTTCTTAACAATAACCGGCCCTAATCAGGTAAAATCAAGTAAAAAGCGAGGCTTTTCCTCTCTTTCGATGAGGCTGACATCCATCCCCCGATAAGCATTTTTCTTTTTCCATGAGCCATTTGTTGCATCACCCTCAGTTTTTACATTCAATACACTTAACAGTAAAATGTCACACCAACTAAAGGTAGTATTTTCTTTCCCACTGGCAATAAATTGGTTGATTAGAGAGAGTAGATTAAGAGCACCACCCTGCCTGAAAATACTGGAATTTCACCTTAAAAATATATATATAATGAGATAAAAGTTGCAAATAGTCAACACTGTGTGACTAGCTGTCTGCAATGGTGGACTTTCTGGAAACATGCAAGTACACAACAGTCCAGACTTTCTATAAATGTATATTGCATGTTTTATTACTTATTTAATAATATTTAATGTGATTTTGTTTTGTTTTATTTACTGTTTCTAGACACCAGATTTTCCTTTAATATCAATGAAGATATAATTAGATACATTGACTTCTATTATCTTTTATTAAAACAAACTAGAAGAGTAACTGTAAAATTTGTCAACAACACTTTAATCTACCTAACCTATAGTTGTGCCAAAGTTGCTTTCCTTAATGTGACCCTTTTGAAGTGTAAAAAGTGAAGTGTAAAAATGCATGCAACATCCCTATTCCCTCAGCCAAATGTTTTATGGAAAATATGATGACTTTCTCCCAAAAGAGTTATGTTCATGTGAATAGCAGATGTAATAGAAAACTGCTCTCTCACTAGCTGCTAAAATACATCTGTTCATGAGTTATGAATGCCAAAGGGGCAAAGATGAACAACTCTTCGAGGAGGTCTCAAGATTGGGACCGCCATCGACAAACTGGCCGCAACAGTTAACAGTGACAATTGTGATGTAGAAATGAGTTATGTACACCACGGCTGATGCAGAAGGATGAAAAGCAGCCCATCAAGTATTAGTCTCCCGCCCCCCAGGAACAAAGCCCTTCCCCAAAAAGCAGCTAGCTTGCTGGGTGGGCTCTTACTTGAGGTGAGCCGCCAGGGGAGAAGCCTTGATTGGAGACTGGGGAGGTTGGAGACTGAGTGGCTGGTGAGCCAGTCTGATTACGATACTGTTGGAGGGAAGAGGATTAGCAAGCACTAAAGGGCCTATCTCACTGGCGGAGACGTCGCCAAGACTGCAGAGGCTGATCAGTCGCGACGACTCCGGGACCCGTTTCCAGACAACGTGACAATCAATTCACCCGGACGTCACCGATATAGGCCTGTATACAGTATATATATTGTTTAAATAAATATATAATGTATGTGTGTGTGTGTGCATGCTGTACGTGCTCAAGTGGCGGCACACGAACATTGGGACAGTCTTCTAATGAGGAAAGCGCTTTAATGTCCGTAAAATACAAAATATAAGGGTGATTGTGGTGATATTGTCAGAAGTTGAAGTTTATGAATATATGAATATTTATGGCCACATAAATTTTGGTGACAATAGCTCGCAGTTTTGTCACATTAAGCTTTTACTATGTAAGAGAAAAACAATGTCCATAAAATCCTTAACATTGGGGTGATCATTCTGATACTTTCAGAGGTTGAAATGGCCGTAAGTAGAGATGTCCACATACATTTTTGTGAAAGATAATTGCAGTTTTGTGACATTAAGCTACGTTAAGGTTTTTCTCTATAGTTCGCAAATAAAGGAGTCGCCAAACAGTCTCCAACAAAATTGAATATGTTCAATTTCACGACTCCCTGGCAACCTGGCTAGTCTCCAGGAGACACCTCTGCAAATAGCGGAGACTCAAGTTGCTATCAGGTCACCAACTAGTCTCCAGGCCAGTGAGATAGGGGTCTAAGCTCCATGCCAGTCACACACAAATCTCAAAGGATGGGGATGTGAGGTGCCATCAGATAAGGCTTGATACATTATGTTGTGTAATGGAACGCTCGCTGACAACAATATGGCTTTGTAGATTCCCACTTCATCGGCAGTCTTTGTAAATGAGAAAAAACAATCATCCTATTGTGTAGGAAAATTTGTAGTCGAAAAAAGTCAAAATACAGAACAGTACTTCATCATCATCGTTCTACAGAATTCTACATGAGGTTTGGGTTTCTTGCTGTCTTACCGAGCTGATGCTGGCTGAGGTCTGGCTATCCGAGGATGGGCTGTTGGCACTGGCGGGGACTGTACCAGTGGAGGTAGGAGCAGGCAGGGTGATGAGCTGGATACCCTGCGGTGGCTGCTTCTGCAGGTCATTGAGCAACTGAGCCTGGGCTTGAGCTGTCAGATGGTTGAAAAGAGGGAACTGGGAAAGCTGTTGCTCCAGGGTTTGCTGTTCTGGTGGAAATATCTATAGGGAAACCACATATGGAAGTAGTAATTCAGGATTTGAATTGACAAGTTATGGCCACAATAGAGTTGGGAATCTCTCTGATTTGATTAAGATTCAGAGTGCAATGATTAAACTTTCATCCCAGTTTCATTGTACACTGTGCAATGACAACATTCATATTGTTGTCACCAATTATAGATGAACCTCAAAACATATTTATCAATGCATACTTTTGCAATGAATGTCTTATTTCCTTAACTGTGAAACTGAATTTTGCTAGCCTAATAACATAACTGCCCAAGTAATTTTTTTTTAACGTTTTCAGAAAAAAAGAAAAACAACAAATTCAACTAACAAGAGTCCAGTTGCCTCGAGTCAACCTTTGCAGAATAGATTACCATGACCTGGAAGACTGAGAATCTACACAAAGATTTTTTTTTAATTTATTTTGTGACAGTAAGTTAAATGACTCAGGCAATTAAGCTCCTATTATGCCAAATCGTTTTGTGACCTCAAGGTAAAGCACACTTGGGTTCTGCTGCAGGACAATGATCCAAGACACAAAAGGATTGCTTATGATCCAAAACACACAAGCTCATCTGTGAAGCATGGTGGAGGTAATATCATGGCTTGGGCTTGCATCACTGCTTCTGGAACGGGCTCACTTGTCTTGATTGATGATATAACTCATGATGGTAGCAGCAGAATGAATTCTGAGGTCTACAAAACCATTTTGTCTTGCATTTTACAGAAAAATGCATCCATATCGGAAGAAGCTTCATCATGCAACAAGGCAATGACCCAACACAAGGGACTTCAAGGGGAAAAAGTGGAAGGTCTTAGACTGGCCAAGTCAATCACCAGACCCTAACCCAACAGAGCATGCATTTTGTCTCCTGAAGAGGAGCCTGTAGGGAGGAACCCCCAGAAACAAACAAGAACTGAAATAGGCTGTAGTAAAGGCCTGAAAAAGCATTTCAAATGAAGAATACAACAGTCTGGTAAAGTCAATGGGTCGCAGGCTTGATGGAGTTATTGCAGGTAACGGTTATGCCTCCAAATATTAAATGTTATTCACTTTAAGTTAATTTAATGTGTGTGTGTATATATATATATATATACACACACATAACTGCACACACCTATATATACATACACACAATATATATGTGTGTGCAGTGGGGCAAAAAAACGTGACTGTTATATATATCAGTCACGGAGTTGTTCTGAAGCCACTCCGTTATTTTAGTTGTGTGTTTAGGGTCATTGACTCGTTGGAAGGAGAACCTTCGGCCCAGTCTGAGGTCCTGAGCACTCTGGAGGTTTTCGACCAGGATATCCCTGTACTTGGCCGCATTCATCTTTCCTTTGATTGCAACCAGTCGTCCTGCCCCTGCAGATGAAAAACACCCCCATGGCATGATGCTCCCACCACCATGCTTCACTGTTGGGACTGTTTTGGACAGGTGATGAGCAGTGCCTGGTTTTCTACACACATACCACTTAGAATAAAGGCCAACAATTTCTATCTTGGTCTTATCAGACCAGAGAATCTTATTTCTCACTATCTTGAAGTCCTTCAGGTGCTTTTTTAGCAAACTCCATGCAGGCTTTCATGTGTCTTGCATTGAGAAGAGGCTTCCGTCGGGCCACTCTGCCATAAAGCCCCGACGAGTGGAGTGCTGCTGTGATCGACTTTCTAGAACTTTCTCTCATCCCCCGACTGCATCTCTGGAGCTCAGCCACAGTGATCTTTGGGTTCTTCTTTACCTCTCTCACCAAGGCTCTTCTCCCCCAATTGCTCAGTTTGGCCAGATGGCCAGCTCTAGGAAGAGTTCTGGTCGTCCCAAACGTCTTCCATTTAAGGATTATGGAGGCCACTGTGCCCTTAGGAATCTTAAGTGCAACAGAATTTTTTTTGTGGCCAGATCTGTGCCTTGCCACAATTCTGTCTCTGAGCTCTTCAGGCAGTTCCTTTGACTAGATAGTTCTCATTTGCTCTGAGATGCACTGTGAGCTGTAAGGTCCTGTTTAATCATCTCTGTTGCAATACTTTCGCTCACTTGAAAAGTGGGTGGTTTCAAACAAAAGGTGCTCTGTCCCGAGTTGTTTAACACATCTAGATGTAAATACCATGAAATAAAAGCTGGAATTCAGAATTTTTGTCTCGTATTCATCTTTTGATCTGAAACCCAAATGTCTTCAAGTATACAACAAAAACAAAGGAATTTCAGCTTGGTTTCAGCCCGAGCACTATAGCTTGGTTATGTGTGCCACATTGACTGTTGGCGTCGGTGCACTTCCGCACTCTCTTTTCACCAGCATTATGTTATTTGATTAATTAATTAAATGTATCAATTGATTCGCAAATGTTTATATTTGCATCGGGATTCATCAAAGAAACTAACATTTTTCCCACCCCTGCTTAAAAGAAAAAAAAAAAAAAAAAGTGCAACAAATGCATTCAGGAAACTGTCAATGGTAAAATGTTAGCGGCATATTTTTTTTACATTGTATCCCCTTTAGTGAAGCCTTTGCAATACCACACAAGAACAACAAATTTAAAAAATAAAAAAAAAAGTAGGTTTATATTACATTTCCCAAAATGTTGAATGATTTAATTTTCCAGGATACATTTAAATTTCACTGAGCAGTAAAACAAGGACAGGGGACAAAACATCACCTGCGTGATAACAGGTGAGGAGAGGGTGGGCGACAACTGCTGTGTGGACTTATGAAGATGGTCGGTGGTTAGAGTAAGTGGCAGCACGGGAGGCTGACGGCGGTGTTCTGTTACAGTCATGGTGGGCTGAGAGGAAGTAGGGATCCCTAGGATAAAAGAAAAAAAGCCAAGAGCAGGTTTAAGAGTACAGCAAAGAAGCAGCTCCAGATCGTTCAACTAGAACAATAACCAAGACTAAGTAACTGCCCCTCGGTACACTAACCAAATCCCCCAGTATTGAGCAGTAGTGCAATTCTAAAAGATGTTATCATAATGCAGGCCATGTGGCTTTTTTGAGAACTGCATCTGGCTCACAGATAAATCTTAGCTGACAATTTTCAACACGATAAATAATTCCGGTGACATTTTAAAGTAAAATATGAACAAAATCGCAGTGTTAAAAATAGAAAACATTCTGTTGCATTTTAATCCATCCATTTTCTACCGCAATGTGGGTGGCTGGAGCCAATGCTAGGTGTCCACCTGGGTCAGACTGTTTTTATTGGACAATGCGGTAATGCAATGACACACTGCATGAAGAAAGTCTCGCTGTTTTGCCAATGAAAGGGTCAACAAGAGGAGAGAATTTATTCAAGTCTTTCATTGAGTTCACTAAAGAAAAAAAATCTACCGATGGATAAACCTTTTTCGGTGTAGTGATGTTGCTCCGTGTATGGTGGAAATATAAAGAGAATTTGGACCACTTCGTGAACTTGGAAAATAGATCCCTCCTAAGAGTGCATCTGGCTCACAGATAAATCTTAGCTGACAATTTTCAACACGATAAATAATTCCAGTGACATTTTAAATTAAAATATGAACGAAATCATAGTGTTAAAAATAGAAAACATTCTGTTGCATTTTAATCCATCCATCCATTTTCTACCACAATGTGGGTGGCTGGAGCCAATGCTAGGTGTCCACCTGGGTCAGACTGTTTTTATTGGATAATGCGGTAATGCAATGACACACTCCATGAAGAAAGTCTCGCTGTTTTGCCAATGAAAGGGTCAACAAGAGGAGAGGATTTATTCAAGTCTTTCATTGAGTTCACTGAAGAAGAAAAAATAAATCTACCGATGGATAAACTTCTTTCAGTGTAGTGATGGTGCTCCGTGTATGGTGGAAATATAAAGAGAATTTGGAGCACTTCGTGAACTTGGAAAATAGATCAATCCTAAATTTTCACTGAATTCTACATCAGGAGGCGCTTTGTGCTTAAAAGTGTGGCAAATAGCTTGGTGAGGGGATGTCTCTGGTCATGGTGATCAACTTTGATGTTGAACGAGCTTTAAATGATCGCCAGTTTAAAACACTGCTGAATTAGGTTGGGAATAATTATCCCAGTCTCCTTTTGCACAGCAATGTGCAATGTTTGTCAAGAAGGAAGTTGCTCAGCCGTTTTGCGGATTGCCTGAGCGAATTCTAGACTTTTCTTGAAATGAAAGACGTCGAGTATCGTGTGCTGACTAACACCGAATAGCTCCTGAAGTTTTATCATATTCTGGACATGACTGAACATTTGAACCAGCTCAATATGAAAATGCAAGGCATTGGAAATACCGTCCTATCCCGTCAACAAGCGGTGTCTGCAGTTGAAAACAAGCTGGAACTCTTTCTTGCGGATACTGAAACAGTTCTACGTACGAATGTGAGCAGTCATTCTCTCATCTAAAAAACATCAAGACCAACCTACGATCACGCTTGACGGAGGAAGCCTCAACGCCTGCATGAAACTTAACCTCACGACGTATCAACCAGACTACAAAGCCATCAGCAAAACAGCACCATGCAGCACCAGAAGTCACATTAATGGTAAGAAATGTTTTAGTTATTATTGGTTAGCTTCTGTATAACGTTATTCAGGATACATTGAGAGACTTGTTGTACCTATTATTATAGATGTATTCTGAAATTGTTGGTCATGTTTAAAAATGCACGCTTTTAGTTGTGTTCGGTGTTAAAAAATATGATATGGCGTTCACGGAAATACATTTTAAAATGTGGCTCTCATAGCTCTTTTAGCCAAAAAGGTTCCTGACCCCTGTCGTAATCCCTTAAATTGACAACATACACTGCTATATATCATCTCATTGCTTCATTATGCAGAAATTGCAGTGCATAAAGAATAAAAGCCAACAGCTTACATATGAGCTAAAGTGAGCTGCTGCTGTTGTTTCTAAAATAATGTGCTGTTCATCATAAAATGCATGTAATTTGTTTTCAGTTACTCGCTGCTGTTTGCAGTTGATACCATGACTGGCTGCACTGATTCCTAGATGAGTGAGGTTGGTGGTCAGGCTGCCTGTGCTGGTGGACGAGCTGAGGGACGGGAAGGCAACTGTGTCTTCAGGGTCCAGAGGGGTGGACAGCGGGGGAGGGAACTGGATATTGGTGAGATCAGGCAATGAACCTCCTGTGTTGTGTGCAGCAGGCAGCACCGCAGGGTTCACTTCCTGGTCTGGTGATGGAAAAATACTAAAAAAACATTTTTAATCAGTTATGAGAAAGTCCTCTCTGACAAAGAGAAGGTGTCAACCACCAAGAAGAAGATCATGTAATGTATGCTAGACACTCACCTGATTCCTGGGACATCACATGTGTTGTGGTTTGGCGAATCTCCCTGAAGAAAAGAAACCTCAATCTCCAATTTAAAGCTTTGTATTGATGAAGTAACACAAAACATGCAGTCCTTCCCTTTTCTATCAGTACCTTCTTGTCATCCCACAGCTGTTCCTGTGCATCGTTGTCTGCATTTGTCTCCAAGCTCTCCGTCCCAGGCACTGTTAGCAGCAGGACTAATTAATGAAACAGCCAGATACAGTTGCTTGCTATGGCAAAACACAATGATTCACATCAGGACAAGAAATGAGTCATCAATATCCAAGCTAGTAAGGCAGAATACGGTTCACTGCTCATGATTCCAGGGAGCCTAAAAATAGCAAGGTGGCCACCAGGCAGACTGGGTGGGGGCCAACCAATTAAGGGTTCACTATATCAGGGCTTTGCACACGTGTGGAACATCAGTGAATTATTGATCTGCTTCTCTACATCACCTCGAGTAATCTCCATTCAGAGATTCCACTCCTCTGAAGGCAGCAAACTACATAAGCAGCAGCTTGCTGAAGCAACGCACCGTATCTTTACAGCTATATAAATATTTGACAAATGGTCGAGATCTGCGCCCGCTAAAGTAGAACGTGGCTTTGTGAAATTTTGTGTATAAGGACTGTATTTAAAGTACTTTTGTGTTTTTGCAACCATATATTCCAATACCTCTTTTAGGTTGAAGCTCCTGTGATCCACCAGCAAACACCTCTTGGGATTTTGGATTCATGGCGCTCTGGTGTAAGGCAGAGTCTGAATTTGTCCTGTATGAGAGATGTTTCACCTTAATGGCTTTTAAATCTCTAATGGCAGCATAGTGTATTTAAAAGATCCTACCTATGAAAACAATTGTTCTGTTACAAATATACAGTATATTGCCCATAACACAGCTTGTGTGCAGCTGAGCTTCATGTAATTTAATTTTTGCAATATTGTTTATCCTGGATTTCACTCAGGAAATTGGCAAAGGGGAGATGACTTACCTTCTCCAGCTTGTGTCTGGTGGCGGAGAGAGGTAAACAGAGCTGTAGGGGCAGCTGTCGATGTGAATCGAGTTAGGGCTAATAAAGAAGGAGGAATGAAAAATTGACCAGGGCTTAATTTCATGCCTATTGGCTCATTAGATGAAATAGAGCCAATCAAGAAAATAATTCCACCCATTTGTTACCTTCCAGAATAAATAAGGTTTGAGTCAGTGCCTCATTATTATAAAATTAGAAGAGTAATAGAAGTGCACTGTAAAGTATCACCCTATTCATGCAGGGGAAGAAATGTCATTGCCTTTTCTTTTGAGAAACTACCATTGAAGAAAACAAAACTATATCTCCAATACTCGTCTTGCTTCGTGCTGTGTGACAATGACAAAATTGTATATCCCAAAATAGCTTGTATCCCTATAAAGATATACATATATAGAAAACAATAAAATTAATACAAATACAATAAAAAAAAAAATATGGAAGAATAGTGGAAAAATACCATTCAAGTGGTAGTCCAACCAGTTAAGGAATGCAATAAAGTGCAAAGAATTTAAATAAATACAATAAAGTGCCCCCCTCCTTGAGGTTCCACCTTATCGTGGTGGAGGGGTTTCTGTGTCCCAAGCCTAGGAGGTAAGTTGTCTGGGGCTTTATGCCCCTGGCAGGGTCACCCATGGCAAACAGGTCCTAGGTGAGGGACCAGACAAAGCACAGCTCCAAAAACCTCTATGAAGATGAAAAATTTAGGAAGACGTTTTCCCTTCCCCGGACGCGGGTCACCGGGGCCCCCCTCTGGAGCCAGGCCTGGAGGTGGGGCTCGAAGGCCAGCGCCTGGTGGCCGGGCACAGCCCAAAAGGGTAACGTGGGTCCGCTTTCCCATGGGCTCACCACCTGTAGGAGGGGCCATAGGGGCCAGGTGCAGTGTGAGCTGGGCGGTGGCCGAAGGCAGGGACCTTGGCGATCCGATCACCAGCTACAGAAGCTGGGTCTAGGGACATGGAATGTCACCTCTCTGGCAGGGAAGGAGCCCGAGCTGGTGTGCAAGGTCGAGAAGTTCCGACTAGATATACTCGGGCTCGCCTCCACACACAGCTTGGGATCTGGTACCAGTCCTCTTGAGAGGGGTTGGACTCTCTTCCACTCTGGAGTTGCCCACGGTGAGAGACGCCGAGCAGGTCTGGGTATACTTATTGCCCCCTGGCTTGGCGCCTGTACATTGGGGTTCACCCCGGTGGACGAGAGGGTAGCCTCCTTCTGCCTTCGGGTGGGGGGGGACGGGTCCTGACTGTTGTTTGTGCCTATGCACCAAACAGCAGTTCAGAGTACCCACCCTTTTTGGAGTCCTTTCTGGGGGGCTGGAGAGCACTCCCGCTGGGGATTCCATCGTTCTGCTGGGGGACTTCAATGCTCACGTGGGCAATGACAGTGAGACCTGGAAGGGCGTGATTGGGAGGAACGGCCCCTTCAATCAGAACCAGAGCGGTGTTCTGTTATTGGACTTATGCGCTCATCACCGATTGTCCATAAGGGTGTCCACACGTGCACTTGGCACCAGGACACCCTAGATCCCAGTTCGATGATCGACTTTGTGGTCGTGTCATCAGACTAACGGCCGCATATCTTGGACACTCGGGTGAAGAGAGGGGCGGAGGTGTCAACTGATCCCCACCTGGTGGGGAGTTGGCTCCGATGGTGGGGGAAGATGCTCACGTTTCGGGGGACATCGAATCCGAGTGGACCATGTTCCGCGCCTTCACTGCTGAGGCGGCCGACAGGAGCTGTGGCCGTAAGGTGGGCGGTGCCTGTCGTGGCGGCAATCCCCAAACCCGTTGGTGGACAGCAACGGTGAGTGATGCCGTCAAACTGAAGGAGCCCTATCGGGCTTTTTTGGTCTGTGGTACTCCTGAGGCAGCTGATGGGTACCGGCTGGCCAAGCGGAATGCAGCTTCGGTGGTCGCTGAAGCAAAAACTCGGGCACGGGAGGAGTTCGGTGAGGCCATGGAAAAAGACTTCCGGACGGCTTCGAGAAAATTCTAGTCCAACATCCGGCGTCTCAGGAGGTGGAAGCAGTGCACCATCAACACTGTGTATAGTGGGGATGGGGCGCTGCTGACCTCGACTCGGGACGTGAGTCGGTGGGGAGAATACTTCGAAGACCTCCTCAATGCCACCGACACGCCTTCCCATGAGGAAGCAGAGTCTGGGGTCTCTGAGGCAGGCTCTCCTATCTCTTGGGTTGAGGTCACCGAGGTGGTTAGGCCCCAGGGGTAGATTGGATTCAGCCGGAGTTCCTAAAGGCTCTGGATGTTGTGGGGCTGTCCTGGTTGACACGCCTCTGCAATATTGCGTGGACATCGAGAACAGTGCCTCTGGATTGGCAGACTGGGGTGGTGGTCCCCCTTTTTAAGAAAGGGGACCGGAGGGTGTGTTCCAACTACAGGGGGATCACACTCCTCAGCCTCCCTGGTAAGGTCTATTCAAGGGTGCTGGAGAGGAGGGTCCGTCAGGAAGTCGAATCTCAGATTCAGGAGGAGCACTGTGATTTTAGAGGTCGTCCGGTTTGGTGGCCTCAGTATTGCATCTCTGCTTTTTGCAGATGATGTGGTTCTGTTGGCTTCATCAAGCCGCGATCTCCAACTCTTACTGGAGCGGTTCGCAGCCGAGTGTGAAGCAGCTGGGATGAGAATCAGCACCTCCAAATCTGAGACCATGGTCCTCAGTCGGAAAAGGTTGGCGTGCCCTCTCCAGGTCGGGGATGAGACCCTGCCCTAAGGGGATCCCGGATACAAGCAGCCGAAATGAGTTTCCTCCGCAGGGTGTCCGGGCTCTCCCTTAGAGATAAGGTGAGAACCTTGGTCATCCAGGAGGAGCTCAGAGTAGAGCTGCTGTTCCTCCACATTGAGAGGAGCCAGATGAGGTGGCTGGGGCATCCGATTCGGATGCCTCCCGGACGTCTCCCTGGTGAGGTGTTCCTGGCACGTCCCACCGGGAGGAGACCCCGGGGACGACACAGGATACGCTGGCGAGACTACGTCTCTCGGCTGGCCTGGGAACGCCTCGGGTCCCCCCGGAAGAGCTGGATGAAGTGCCTGGGAAGAGTGAAGTCTGGGCTTCCCTGCTAAAACTACTGCCCCCGTGACCCGACCTCGGATAAGCGGTAGAAAATGGATGGATGGATGGACAATGTAACACTCAGTTATGCCTCCCATTTAACCAGTAAAAATTCTATTAAATTAACTGTTTTAGAGGTTAGATTTTAGGTAACTATTCTGACATGAAAATAAAACCTCTTAATACAACTTGCTTTTTTATGTTTTGTTTCACATCTTTAACTATATACTTAGTATCTCCTCATGTGCGTTTTTGTTTTTTTTTCATCACTTTGTTGTTTTGATCGTATCGTTATTACTTTGTCGCAACTTCATGCTAGCTCTGTACAGTTCTTCATGTCATTATGTGGTAGAAAAGATTTGACATTTTCAAGTTGTTGTAGATGACATGTTAGCGCTTTCCGGTCAGTGTCAGAGTTTTTAGAACCAAACCATGGAATTATGGTTCTCTCTTTTCAGCACCACCCATGTGGATTCTGTTTCCACTTTGTTCTCTGCGACGCTCACCACAGGAGCGGTTTGTGAGCTGCATTCTGTGGGGGGTGCAATCGACAGCCGTCCCACAGGGCGCCATTCAGTTCAAGACCACCTCCGGCTCTCCGCCTCTACCGTGATTTGTTTCCATCGATGCTCCGCTAGCAGTCCTGTAAAGGCGTCTTTATACTCGCGCGGACGGCAAACGCGCTGACGTCACTGCAGCTATCCCACACGCAGTTTGCCTTTATACTCGAGTAAGTAATACTTTTGAAAGTGTGCTGCAGTTCTCCTCCAAGTCGGGGGTGTCGCTGCAGCTGGTATTTGCTATGACGCCACAGGGTGGAGTTTCCTATGAATTTTTTGGGCCATTTCTGGTAGATGTTTTCACTTTCCGTAACAAAGAACAAAGCAACAACAATGGTGACCGTTGAACAGAGTCTGCTAGAACAAATGGATCTAGATGACCAGATGATACGTTTAATTATGCTGCAAAATCGATCGAGAAGGCGGCGGCGTAGGTGCTATGTGGAACCGGGAGGAACACTAACTACATCATCACAGCATGTGACTAAAACGGACCAATCACGAGAGATGATCTCTGCGGCATTCTACGCGCAGCAACAATTTTTGCCGTGTGCGCGTCAAGCTACGCAGAGGGGCCGTGTGGACCAATTCGTCGGTCACGTGATGCAATGTGGCCGTTGTCAGCCGCACGACCGCGGGAGTATAAAGACGCCTTAACCAAGTATTTGCGCATGATATAAAAATGCTACCGCAAAGTAGAAGCATTGCTGCATTAGATTAACTTTCAATCATTGCTCATAAAATATTAGTTTAGAATCCGAGCTGTAGGGCATATCAAGTCACTCTTATCACACAAAGTTATAATTTCTTGGAGCGCACTCAATTACAATTACTCAATTCACAGTGGTTTAGCTTTACTGAACGTTGAATAGACAGATGATTTATGTATAAATACCTCAACTGTTCAAACGTTAAAAAAAAAAAAAAAAAAAAAAAAAACAATACTATGTCCACAGTGTGTACTTAAAAAAAAGGATATTTGGCGTCCATGTTTGTCAACTGTAAGAGGTCGTCGGTGGGGAGATGTGATGCGATTTCGGTCACGGTAAACCCGATCCACCAAACCGTGGTGCCTGGTTGTGCGGCTGGTGTCCAGCACAGAATTCTAGAGTGAACACACTCACAGGTCACTGAGGGCAACAATAAAGCTATCTCACACAACATACCATAATGTACCAGAAAGGTCTCAGGATAAATGGTGCAAATGTGTTCATTTCAAAATGAGTCAAGCCATGGGGCCCATACTGAAGCTTGAGCTGGCAAATGTACCTTAGAATGGAAAGCCATGACAAGCAATGATATACTACAAATTTTGACAACCAAATTCCATTGCAGTGAAGATGTAAACAGCTTGCTTCCAAGATCCAAAAGAACTCCTGGTCCACCAAAGCATCTGATTTGCATTTCTTAAAACAAAAAAAAACAAAACAACAACAAAAATTCCAATCTAAGACTGGATTGATTTTTTTTTTTACTAAAACCAATTAAATATCATCCATTATTTTAAGTTTCCTCTGGACAAAAACAAACCAGCCGAGAAAGGCTAAGGGCTCACCTGAAAAGGCAGGTCAATGTTGCCATTTCCAATCTGATTGACATTGGGCAGTGAGCCTCCATAGTACTGTCCACGATTCTGCCCTAGTTGCAAATACTGGGTCTTCTGTAACTGCAACTGTGCAAAGTAAAATTGCATGACAGCATGAGTGCATGGCGGCTCTGACTGTACAAAAAGTAATGCAAAAAACGAAAGATGCCTACTATTCCCCAGTTAAAGATAATGCATTGATTAACTGATCAATAAAATCTGATGACATCAGGCAGATGGGGATGTTATGTCAATAGTTTCAGACAAAATTTTCCATAGTAAATAAACCCATGTATATTAATGCCTGACAGCTGATGATATGGTCAGAATTGATATGCAACACACCTGACATTCCCATATTTAACCACAATCATTTAGGTTCATACAAACACAAGGATGGAGTGCACTCCAGCCAGTCTAGATGGAATTATATGATCTGATGCAATGAAATGCTGTCCCAATGGAAACACAGAGACCAAAAATCTATTGTTTAACCAACAGTGACTAACATTTCAACTGATGTTTTCACTGATGCAGCCTATATTTCAAAAAATACAGCCAAAACATATCGGATTTCCCAATTTACTGAGTTAAAATCACGTTACTTCAAATCTGTCAACTTACATAGGAACAAACTTGGTGTTCAAATATCATTTTTCCTTCATCTTAAATAATCTAATGGGGAGAAGGTCATACAAGCAATGTAGATTTGGCATTTCAAATTATAAAATAAGAGAAAACAAAACCTACAGTATAAAAACAGCATAGATTAGTTGTAGAAGTGATAAATGACGAGCCTCTCTCCGAATGTTTACTTGTTTATGGATAGACTTGATTCAATATAAATCGATGACAACGATTGTCGACTGGTGAGGTAACCAATCTACCCAAAGAATAAGCAATGTCAAATAAAATCATCATTTATTTACTGGCTGTTTAAAATGAGTTCTATGCTAGTGTGCTAGTGAAGGACGAGATCAAAACAAACCATCGCTGGAGAAGGCGACTAACATTAACGTTAGCTCGGCTTCACAACATAAACCCTTCAGGGTTCTCCATCAATACCGACAGTTTATTGTCAATTAATTGCCTGGCTTGTAAAGTCTTGATTTACGAGCCAAACGATTCATTTGCTAATTAACTGTCAGGCGGTCCCTGTACACATCAACTAGTTAAAGGACAGGTGCACATTCATTTTCAGCTCCAATGCACTAACTAGGCTAATTAACGCAAAAGGTGTCGTATTATTATTGGCGCTTTACTTGCACATTTTCGTCAAAAGGGTCACTTCGTAGCTGTGTATAGTTGCTGCAACAGACGCATTCACTTCGCCTTTTAGCGCATAAACGTTCACATTTATTTTCGCAGCATTCGTTAGCTGCCAGACAGCGTAACAACAAAATGCGAAAAACGGGGTTATGCCCGTCTTACCCGTGCAGCTCTGGTGATATTCAAGTCTTTCATGACCTCCTCAAATGCCGCAGTCTCTTCCGCCTGTTTCTGAGTATGCAAAGCGATTTTTTCGCTAAATTTGCGGGGATTGTTCGAGGACGCCATCTTTCCCTCTTCTCTGAATGGAATGTTACGTTACGCATCACGTTGGGGCCTTCTGGTTTCGTCATCACGTACAGAGGTGACGTCAATGATGCAGCCACGCCCACCTTATCCTTCTCAATATGCCCACGTTTCCATGTCTTGGGCCAGTAAATCTTTTCTAGTTTATGTGGATGAATATCAATGTGAGACTTCCGTCATATTCTGTGGAGTCTACATAATGTAAGTGAACAATAAACCTTACACAAGAGTGGACCCAAAACATCTAGTTTATGTGTAACTAAAATACTGTTGAGTTCCCCCACTATTTGCAGAATATCGGCGAGAAATTGACACTGACATTGAACTGCTATAGATGCCACAAGATGTCGGCAAGGCACTACTTTTCAATTAGACAGGGCTATTAAATCAGTGGTTGTTAACCTTGTTGAAGGTACTTTTATACGTGCATTCATGGAACCCTTCGTAATTGGAAAAATAAGATATGGTTTAGGGCGGCAAGGTGGACAACTGGTTAGCACATCTGCCTCACAGTTCTGAGGACCAGGGTTCAAATCCGCCCTCGCCTGTCTGGAATTTTCATGTTCTCTCCGGGCCTGTGTGAGTTTTCTCCGAGTACTCCGGTTTCCTCCCACATCCCAAAAACATGTACGACAATTAATTGACAACTCTAAATTGCCTGTAGGTGTGAATGTGAGTGCGAATGGTTGTTTGTTTTTATGTGCCCTTCGATTGGCTGGGCAACCAGTTCAGAGTGTACCCCGCCTCCTGCCCGCAGTTACCTGGGTTCGGCTCCTGCGTACCTGTGACCCTAGTGAGCATAAACGGTACAGAAGATGGATGGATATAGATTTATTTTTTTTTTTTTTGGGACCGATCAGCGAGTTTAAAAAAACGATAACCGATCCGATCACAAGATGGAGCAATGTGTATTTAAATGGAAATTAAATTTACCATATGTACTTGTGTACTGTATACTGAGTATCTTTAAAAGTATTCTCTAGTATTCTCCAGTGATTCCCAACCAGTGTGCCATGAGCAATCTTCGTGTGCGATGGGAAATTATCAAATTTTACTTAAGTGCTCAAAAAATAATGTATCTTTGTTCCTCTATTTATGCCAGTGAGGCATAGTGACACAGAACAAGTCAATGCTCTTCTATTAGATGGCAGGAAAAACATACAGTAATTACTGTGTCTCTACTTTGTGTGATATTTTTGTTTGTTGGTGTGCCATGAGATTTTCCAATTGTAAAATATGTGCCTTCCCTCCATAAAGGTTGGAAATCACTGCTCTAGTCAGGGCATGTATTCTAAAGCTTGTCTTTCGGGTCCCCTAAAGCTTGGTTTATGCCTGACGCATCGGCGAGGTCCGCACGGAGAAATTAGGTCATTTCAGCAATTGTGCGGCGTCCGCAAGGCCCAGGTTTTCCGCACCGCAAAAAATATATCACTTCGCGGACTGTCCCGCATTGAAAATCATGGCGAACGAGCAAGAGCGCCTACCAGCGAGTGTTTTCTACTTCTATTATGGTTGAATAGTGTTCATCTGCTATAGACGCGCCACACTGCCCCCTAGAGTCTGGAGGAAAATCGCCTAACAGCAGTGCCAAGCTGCACACAGTATAAATGCTGCAAAAGTTGTGTTGGCTTGATTCCGCGTCTCATTTCCACGCGGAACATACATGAGTCAAGCATAAATCAAACTTACCTCATGCAGCTGTAACCCCATCTTCATTGTTGACCCTTTAGGGCCACCGCATTTCTGGCTTGACCATTTAGGCACACTCAATAGTGCTAATATCAGTTTGAGAATTAAGCCCTATCTCATCATCGACCACTGCCGTTATGGATAGGGACTCTTAAATGAGTAGGGGAGGGAGAACAGAGTGAAGCAGTTGACAGTCAACAACTGACTATTATTTTTTCTTTTAAACTTTTGCACTGCCCCACACCCATCCCCCACGTGAGCTGTTCTTCGGCTGTTAAATTTTAAAAAAAAATAGAAGCAACAAAGCAGTGGTATTAAAGGTATTGTTATATTATATACTCATAGTTTTTATTTCCCTCATCGATTAATCTGTCTATATTAAAACCTCTCTATCCTTACCAACTGTACAGTACTTCGTTCCAGCATAGGCATAAAGTAATGAGTGTGCAGTGACCTGTTTATATTGTATGCAGAAAGTGAAAATTAGTGCCAATACATACACGTACTATAGTTGCTTATTAACAAAAACAGTTTCATACTTCATCTCATCCCCCCCCCCCCCCCCCAAAAAAAAAAACAAGCGCTCGTTTTAAAACATGGTACAGCTTAGATAAATGATTGCATTCCCATATGACTAGACCTCCCTTTATATCACACTTCAAAATATAATGTGCTTTTGCTGACAGGGAAAAGTGCACGTTAAAATGTACATCCTTAGCCGCTTGTGTATGGTCATTGTCTACCATCTGTGGCCATTTTCAAATGTTTTCCTAAAAAATACCAAGTATAACATTTCCGTCTGTTTTGAAAAGTGCAGTAAAAATGCCAATTTGAGACACTAATGATATGATAGTCATTTGAATGCACATAGGAACATCGACTCAAAAAATAAAATAAAAACTACAAGGGTAAATGCTGTTGAGGAGACAGTGACCTTTCATACACAAGACAAAAGCACTTAAGAGCTGACATTCACATGGACACAAATGTGTGAGGTCGTTGCCACAACAGGTCCACACAGAGGAATTGTAAAAAGATTAATAGTTTGAATATGATTTGACCTGAGAAAACATGAGCACAGGAAGAGAAAAAGTTAAGGACTTGGTGGTTCTCAGTAAAAATACATTATGTAATTGATCTACAGTTGATCCGAATCAAGGTGATAAGTATAAGCTTTAGCAAGTTGGTTTGTGACTGATTGAATTAAAAAAAAACATGATTTAATTAAAATAAAAACATACTATGTGGTTTCAGAATTAAAAACATTATAGATTTAAACTTATAAATTACCAATTAAAAAGCCATTATTTGAATGCACAATTATTTTATATTTGCATGATAAATGCTGATGAAAATGATTACCTTATCAATATTGTAGTTGTTAATGACAATCATAGACTGGAGTTTATTTGCTGTATCAAATTTCCCCAAATCAAAGGTGAGATCAAAATATGAAATCCAACAAAAAGAAGTAATTCAAGTGAGGTGAAGTACTATACAAAATGTCTTATGCTATGAAGCTCCACCTATAATCAAATTGAAGTCACCTCATTTCATGACAAACATTTAAGCTCCTTGTCTTGAATGAAATCATAGAAGTCTGAATAACACACATTTTCACAGCCAAGAGGTCAGATATTCAACGTGTGTCTGTGGAAGTACAATTGGTATACAAGCAATCCCGGCAAATGATTCGGGAAAGTGCAAATCCCTCTCCCACTCATCAGTCTCTGTGTTGTACACTTGGACGATGCTTGTGACGTTGTTCAAGTGCCAGTTGTAGCCCCCGACAATGTATATCTTTCCGTCCAGTAAACAGCAGCCCGCCTCAGACTGCCCTGCTCTCATGGGGCTGACGGTGGTCCACTGGTCACTCTGTGGATCGTAATACTCAACAGCCAGCACATCAAAACAGCGGTCCACATGGTCCATGCGTCCACCCACAGCATAGACCCGATCCCTACTGCATATCATGGCATGCAGCACTCTAGGTTCATTCATGGGCGCTCTAAAGTTCCACTGGTCGGCCATTGGGTCGTAACAGTGAAATGTTTTCTTGTCATCCAAAGAGACACCATAACCACCGGAGATGTACAGCTTTTCTCCACAGGGAGTCCCTGCATGACCCCAAATCCTCCGTTTTAATGGCTCCACGTAGGTCCACTCATTTTTCTTTGGGCAGTAGCACTCCACAGATGATAGACTGCCGGATCGATTGCGCCCTCCAGTGGCATAAAGTTTCCCGTTCAAGACATTGAGATGAAACTGGATGCGAGCCTCCTGCATTGGTTGGATCCGTAGCCACTGGTTCAAGTGCGGATCAAAGCGCATACAGCTGTCAACAGCCCCCTCACCACTACGATACTGCAAATGTTGCCCACCCACAACATACACAAAGTTATCAAGGACAGCGACACAGGCGTGGCTGCACCCTGTGTCCATCTCAGTCAACTCCTTGAACTGGCGGGAAGCAATGTCAGGGAGATAGTACACCTTGGTGCTCACTGTGCGGTCGTTGTCAGTGTACGGGGTTCCGCCAAAAGTGATGATAGACACAACATCAGAACGAATGAGTGTGCGTGGAGACTGCATCTCGTGCTGTCTGAATGGAAGAATTTGATAATTGAAGGCCTCCAGGAGATACTGGCGGCACTGCACATCCTCCACCATGATGTCTACCCTCTGAATACTGTCCACCAGATCAGATGAACGCATGAGGGGGAAGCGCACATGGCAGAGGACATTGCTGGCTTGAGCACGGCGAGACTCATCATGCCGGAGCCATCGGATAGCCGCGTGGAAGAGATCAATCTCGCTACAATTCTTCAGCTTGTTGCTCTGCAGAAAGAAGACAAGGCGCTCCATTGGAATGTGCAGGAAGTCGTCCTCCTCAGCTATTTGGAGGAAGTGGCGAAAGGTGAAGGCATCCACCGACGCCTTGAGGGAAGACAAGCTGAACGTGGTTGCCATCTGGTCGATATGTAGGCATGTCTTAACACTCATGGCTGACTGGAGAAACTCCTCACAGAGTTCCACAACAGGGACCATCTGAAGGAAGACAGCTGCTCCAAGCACATCTTGAATA
The DNA here is from genome assembly GCF_024500385.1 of Phyllopteryx taeniolatus. Classification (NCBI taxonomy): domain Eukaryota; kingdom Metazoa; phylum Chordata; class Actinopteri; order Syngnathiformes; family Syngnathidae; genus Phyllopteryx; species Phyllopteryx taeniolatus. The sequence continues at coordinate 17,466,176 of NC_084508.1, read as the reverse complement.
CAGTCCAGATCTAAAGTGACTTCTGAACTGTAAGCAAAGTCTATAATATGCTTCAAGCCCCGGGCGGACAAACCTTTGAGCTCAATGGTATTTTGATTTGACTCCTTCATGCCTCCAGTGAACATGGCCCTGCAACACAAAAACAAGTGCAAATGTTAAATCTTTTAATGACATACTCCTTCTGAACTCAGACTCTGCAGCTACTTCCCTTAACAAGGTCATAGTTCTTATTGATATGAAAACAGTACGAGAGATAGCATCGTCAGCCATCAGCCTCCTCTCTAAAAAAAACCTTCAAATTTTGGCACAAGGGGCAGATATCCTCCACATATTGTTGGGAATCAACCCATTGGCTAGACTGCCAGGATATTTCCCATGATGCACCAAATCTGAGGCACCAAATCTATTCCCATTCATAAATATTACTTGTTACTTGTGCTTATGCCTCAAAGCAACACAGAAAAGCTTAACATATAGGGTTGAAAACAGCAGATTTGTATTGCAATTTACGTGTCAAAATTAGCATTTTGTGCCTCATAAAAACACATTGAAAAGCAATACTGCAAATCAAAGATTTTTAAGTTTTTTCCGCTGAGCATGAGCAGGACACAGCATGACTGGGCCATGTGTGGCAGACGTTGACTGGCGGAGTGACTGCCTCCGTCGCTGGGCCGAAGCCAGGCGAGGAGTGGCCTCGTCGACGGAGTACGTGGCAGGCCGGCTGAGTCGACCGGGCCGTCTTGGTCTTGAATACCGACACAAGGATGGAGGGCAGGGGCCCTGCGTTGGCAGGTCATCAGTGCCAATCTCTGTAATGTTGAATTTTAATTTTATACTTCTCATCACTAGTCTTACTGTCTGAAGTGTTTTCACCTGGGACACCTGTGTGACAACCTTGGACACTAGTCTGCCTAAAAGACACGTATGTCCTTCTTCATTTAAAGGGGACATATTTTGCCAAACCCACTTTTTCTAGTATTTGGCATGTAATCTTTTCTCTATGGTGCCTCAGTAAACGTGAAATATGAATTAAAATGATCCACAAATTCCTGAGATGCAGACATTTTTCTGCCGAGGGTACTGAAATCAGGCCATTAAAATTTCTCAAGCTCATCTTATTAGCGAAGATCTCCGCCTACCTCTCCATTCCCGAACCAGCATTGTCAATTTAACAAACGCGTGTGCTCTCACAAGTGGGTCTTCTATACGGAGGCAACCAATCAAAGGAAAGGGGGCGGTCTTAGCCAAATATGGACAAAGCGGATACAAAACTGGGTCAAACAGAAGTAGCTGTCAGATTCGCCTTTTCTGGACACTCGTATGACAAAGCTAAGGTGTTTTGTTTTGTTTTTAATAAAATTGAAGCTTTTATTTATTTATGTCCACGTTAGAGAGTCACTCCATGGAGGTCTAAATAGCCAAAATATGAGACTTTCAAAATAGCTATAAGTCAACCAGATCAACATCCTAATTATGCCGCTGACAGTACACTGTTAGTGTTCATTGCAGTTCAGATTTTTAATTAGTTGCTTGTTCTCTATGGCAATTGTTGTTGATGACAAAAAAATAAATAAAAAATTGTGAAAATGTACGCTTTTACTTGTTTCTTTTTACATGGGTTTAATACAGGGACCTAAAGCAAAGGAGGGCTTCATCCTGGTTATGAACAGGCCTAAAGGCCTGCCCACCCTGGACCCCACAAAACCCCTGATATACTCCTTCCTTCCGTCCCTGCGGGATTAACCTGGAAAAAAATGTCTCCCCAAAATTAGAAAGTTGCTCTTCAAATGAAGTCATTAATTAGCAAAATATTCTCTTCAAATAACATTTCCCACCATTATTATTGGCAGTGGAAGTAGTAGTAACTAAGAAATTGTTAAAGTGGGTTAATTGATTTGTTTTGAATGATCAATTATTACATTCGCTATACATATTTCTGTACTTGTGAAGTTTGGCCTATACAGTAAGTATATTTACTCAGATCAAAATGTGTTCTGAACAATATAATTTTGAAATGTTTTGGTTTTCTGACATTTTCCAGTGCATTACCTTTCTCTCCTCACCAAATAGCCTTCAGTGTAGTTGCACTAAATGTTTTGCTTTGAGTGAAAGCGTCAGCTTATTGCTGGGAATTTAAAATGTAATGGGCACTGAAATTGTCCTGTGATCCGCACTGACCTGAAGTAATCACTACAAGCAGCCAGAACAGCTTTGTGGACCTGGAAGCGCTCCTCATTGATGGCGAGCACCACATCAAGAAGTTGGCCTTGAGCCCTCAATATCGACAAGCCCTGGAGAAGAGTGGTACTGTGGCTGGGGGCTGAAAATGTGCAGCGCAGGGTGCTATTCTTGCTAGCCATACTGGAAGAGAAAAAGGCCTGGGAACTTTGAGTGAAACAAGGGATCCTAAACTTTTCATAAAAATAACTGAGATTCACAACTGAATTAGGCAGGTATTTAAGGTCTGCTCGACAAGAGAATTTAACATAGTGGATGATCCCACAACACGGTCATAACTATTTTCATTGGCAATCATCTTTATGCAGGGTAGTTTCTATGCTATATTAGCATTAAAGCTGTCCCCATCCAATATTTTTAAAACTGATTATTCTATCAATTATTAGATTAAATATATATATATATATATATATATATATATATATATATTTATATATATTGTTTTGTAACATGTCAGAAAATACGAGAAAATGCTCATCGTTGTTTCCCTAAGTACGAACCCCAATTCCAATTAAGTGTGTAAATAAAAACAGAATATAATGATTAGGAAATCCTTTTCAACCTATATTCAACTGAATACACTACAAAGGTGATATTTAATGTTCAAACTGATAAACTTTAGTGTGTTTTTGTGTTTATGTGCAAATATTCACTCATTTTTAATTTGTTGTCTGTAACACGTTCCCAAAAAAGTACGGACAGGGGCATGTTTACCACTGTTTTACATCACCTTTCCTTTTAACAACAATCAATAAACGTTTGGGAACTGAGGACACTAATTGTTGAAGATTTGTAGGTGGAATTCTTTTCTCTTCTTGCTTTATGTACAACTTCAGTTTCTCAACAGTCCGGGGTCTCCGTTGACGTATTTTGCCCTTCGTAATGTGCCATGAGACAGGTCTGGACTGCTGTCAAGCCAGTCCAGTACTCGCACTCTTTTACAATGAAACCATGCTGTTGTAGCACGTGCAGTGTGTGGCTTGGCATTGTATTTCTGAACTAAGCAGAGACAACCCTGAAAAAGACATTGCTTGGATGGCAACATACTGTATGTTATTCCAAAACCTGTATGTGCCTTTCAGCATTAAGGGTGCCTTCAAAGATATGCAGGTTTCCCATGCCATGAGCACTAAAACACCCCCATACCATCACATATGCTGGTTTTACACTGATAACAAACCTGATGGTCCTTTTCCTCTTTGGCCCGAAGGACACGACAACCATGATTTCCCAAAAACAATCTGAAATGTGGTCTTGTCAGACAACAGCACACTTTTCCACTTTGCGTCAGTCAATCTCAGATGAGCTCAGGGCCAGAGAAGCTGGCAGCTTTTCTGGATGTTATTGATATATGGCTTTTGCCGTGTGGTCGAGTTTTAACTTGCATTTGAAGAGCAAAGAACTGTTTTAACAGACAATCGTTTTAGCGTTTAGCGTTCCTGAGCCTACGTGGCAATATCATTTACACAATGATGCTGGTTTTTAACGCCATGAGTTTGAGGAATCGAAGGTCACGGGGGTTCAATTGTGGTTTTCGGCCTTGCCACTTGTGTGCAGAGATTTCTGCAGATTCTCTGAATCGTTTGATGATATTATGAACCGTAGATGATGAAATACCTAAATTCCTTCCAATTGTACATTGACAAATGTTGATCTTAAACTGCTGGACTATTGCGCAGTTGTTCACAAAGTGGCGAACCTCGCCCCATCTTTGCTTGTGACCAACTGAGCCTTTCGGGGATGCTCCTTTTATACAAAATTGTGACACTCACCTGTTTCCAGTTAACCTGTTCACCTGTGGATTGTTACAAATTGGTGTTTTTTTAGCATTCCTCAATTTTCCCAGTCTTTTCCTGCCCCTGTCCCAGCTTTTTTGGAACGTGTTCTATCAAATTCAAAATGAATAATATTTGCCAAAAAAACAACAACAATATCGTTGATCAGTTTGAACATTAAAGTTAGGATTATTTTTTTTTATTATTGTAGTCTATTTAATTGAATATAGGTTGAAATTGATTTGCAAATCATTGTATTCTGTTATTTATTCACGTTTTAGACAACATCCCAACTGCATTGGAATTGGGGTTTGTAAAAGCAGATGTTTACAAATGTCTTATTTTGGTTAAACACAAATGATAAAAAGTCTCCTTTCATGAAGGACTACACAAATCAGAGAGCATTCACTGCTGGGAGTCTGGACAATTTTAAGTTAAACAATAGCTCTATGAATCAATGATGTGAATAGCTGTTGATAAATTTGATGATCAATTACTTCTCAATTAATGAATTTATTGTGACACTTCTAATTAGCATTCCTATTTTTGTATTAGTCACTCGTGCATAAGTTACAGCCATGTAGAAATGTCTTAATGATACTATATATTACAAAACACCAACATTTGTTTGTAAAAGCTGGGCTGTGACAAATAATGAAATTATATTCATTACCTATTATTCATTCTTTCACCTTTAATAAATTATGTCGTTAACATAAAAAATCTATACTGCAGTGGAAATGCCCATAACCGTTGAGCTCACCTCGTAACTCCTGATTCTGCTATTTGTCGGTTTTTGTAAGCGTACAGTTGTGGTTAAAACAATTCAAACCTAACTGTACAGTATTGAGAATATCGGTAGTAATCAATATTTAATGCTCATACTGGCCTAGCCCGGATAGATCCTCGGCGTTTCCTGTTTTCTAGCCCTGCTGTTTCTGTTCCTATAAGGGCGAGTAGGGTTAAAGGAGATGCTTAAAGAACCTCCACCATCCTGCCCGACCCCGAGGACTAGCCTAAGCCTCACCGACTCACTCACCTGTTTAGCGAATGTGTCGATGCGATGGCCCCACCATCCGTCTCCGCCATCTTCTAGCACAGGAGGGAACCCATTGAGCATTTTGCAAGATATCTTCACAAGATGAATGGGACCCGCTGTCGGGGCATGGTGTTTAAACAAAGTGTAATGAGTTATTAAAAGGGAAGGCTCCTCAGACTTGACCAGGAGAAAGCGGTCGACTGCTGAGACTCGTTGTGAACGGTGACGACATCACCAATGGCCTTTACCCAATAGTATCCGCCCTCCTATTGTATTGTCAGTTTAAGGTCGCTTGGTGGCGCAAACGTCATGCGTCTGGAAATCAAAGCGTTTGAAAGTATGAATCAGGCAAAGTATTATCACACAAGTATGAAAAGGCGTTTCCTTGATAAACTTGATACCCCTGTCGAAATATATAAATATAATGGTATATATATATATATATATATATATATATATATATATATATATACACCATATATTTATAGGTATATATACATGATATATTTTTATATTTACATAACGCGGTCGATTACTTATGACGTCACCGAATCACATTTTTGGGAGTAAAGTGTTACTTTGTATCGCGTCACCGGCATCACGGCGCACTAGTAAGACAAGTCAGAGCACTAGTACTGTTGAATGAGTAGGGCACGCCGGTAGAACGGCTGTTCTACTCGACTATCTTACAAGTAAAACAATTTTCCACTACTAGTGCCAATTTTGGCCTTAAGCCACATATCAAGGATATCAAATAAATGCTCAAAATGGCTTTGATATTAAGGAAATTGAGTAACTGTGAATATCCTATTATAGTCCATATCATTGATAAAAGCTGAAAGTCATTTGAGCATTTATTTGATATTAAATGCTCCCACGGCTTTATGATATCCTGCTTAAGGTACTAGTATGTTGTTTGTCCTCACCTGTAGGGCAACTTTGGGATTCTGGTAGGACGACGACATGTTACTAGTCAGGCAAAAGTGTGTATTAGTTGACACATGTGTGTTACTGCGCCTGCTGCTAATGATATAAAATTCTTCTAGTTAACATCTAGCGCTACAGAAGGAGTACTAGTAGTGCATAGATGTCAAAAAGTGCACAATAATATGTCAAAGATGTTACCAATGTGCAGATGTGTGATACAATAGTGAAAGGCAGGAGTGGAAAAACCTTACTATAGACACAGTCGTTCTACTAGTGTGCCCTCGTTTTTCTACTAGTGTGCGGAATTATCTTACTAGTGAGGACAAAGAACGTACTAGTACTTGTATACAGAATAAATGCTCAAACAGCTTTCCATAGACAGGGGTTCTTCAGTTTACGGTCCCCACGTACAACATTTTGAATCTGATTTGAGTTGCTATCAATGAGTCCTGCAAGGGTCCAGGGGTTCTATGTTCAATTTTGTGAGCGTATACAGTCATAAGATGTGGAACGCAATGAAACAACTCATGAAGCTTAATTGCTGCACTTGATGCTTTATTGAAATGCCTTTTTATTGCCATAAGATCATCATTTATGCTTATACTCGTTGAGTTTCATGATTTCATAATGAAGTTCGGTGTAAAATCATAACTGGGGATGTGTCACGATTAGTAATCGTGTGATATCGGACTGGACCCAAACTCAGACGGAGGCGGAGGAAGTAGATGAGAATGGTTTATTAGAGGGTAGCTTAGGGTTTGGATATCTGAGGCGTGATGGTGCCCCGTCGGAACGAGGAATGTGCAGGAGGCGGGAGTGAGGACAGGTGGAAGAGCTGGACGGTGGGACTTGAATGGGCAGCGACACGGGTGACACGGAAGGAACACTTGGAGACAGAGGAGAACACTAGAGGATCAGTACAAATGCGGGTCATCAAGTAATCAAACACATGAGAAGGATTTACGAGAGTCGGCCTGTGTAATACGGACGAGCATCAATACTCTGGCGCTGGATTCCTGGATCTGGCAGCCTTCTATGCAGGGAGTGATAAGTGCTGATTGAGATTAGGTGCACGGGCGAGGAGGTGATGATTGCTGGAGAGAGAGAGAGAGAGAGAGAGAGAGAGAGAGAGAGAGAGAAAAGCGAGACACAAAGCGACACCCAAGTTCCGAACAGGAACGGCACGGCACAGACCATGACAGGATGGTTCTTTTTTCAGCTCTCGCATGCCATTATTTCATTCTTTATTGTATTTTTTGACGTCTTCACCAAAGAGACCCTTTTGTGTCATCACACTTGGCTGCCAGTAGTAATCATAGGCCAGTTGGTTCAGCTTGTACTCAAGACCACTGTCAACAAGATCTGTTTACTCTGAACAACCTTGCAAAGCAAAAAAAAAAATCCGTGCAAACAAACCACTCATTGCTTATCTGTTTCTGTTGATTCTGTTCTTCTGCTTTGCCTCCATGAGCAAAAGCCACTTGTGTCTCTAAATCATATTTAATCAGGTGTGTCTAATGCTTTTAAAGCATCTTTCAGCTGGAATGTTCGTGGGGGGAGGAAATGAGCTGTGAAGATTAAATAAAGAATGAGTCAAAGGCTATCAGATTTTTTGCACTGCATCAAATTTTATTGTATACTTATGTTGTTGTAGAAATATGATTTCACTTTCAGTCACCTTTATTTAATTAGCCTTTGCACAAGCATCTGTCTGTCTGTCTGTCTGTCTATCTATCTATCTATCTATCTATCTATCTATCTATCTAGCTTGTGGTTTGCGGTGATGTAGAACTGCAATAGATCATACTGAAGCTTTTTCTAATATCCCAAAGTCATTAAATAAGGAAAACAAAATATGAACAGCTCTCAGTATGATGCAGTGCAGTTTTACAGTTGAAAAGTATAAGCACCATAATAAACAAATGATCACCTCTCAGACAAGTTTATTACCTTCATAAAGGCAGAATTACAGAAGTGGGATACACATCTTCTTTTAGATTTTGTTTGGTTTATTTGGGGGTGTAAATATAGTTTTTCCACTCTGACTTTGGAGATGCAATTGGGGGCGGGTTGCTTGTCACTTTTTCACTTTAAGACCAGCAGATGGCGCTGATTAACACTCCGAGGTCCCACCAATGGGTGTTAGTGTGATCCCAGTGTGACTTGGCAGAGTCGGGAGAAGAACCGAGCTCATGTCCCGGAGGAACTTTGGCTAAAGGCGCGCTGTTTCCCGGCTTTCGTCGGAATTCTTCTCTCTGTGTGGATTCTAGAGCTGTTAAACAGTTCCCGGTGCGTAATTACGCACGGAGTTGTAGGCGCGGCGTTGTTGGCTGAGGAAAGCCGCGGACAAAGGGAGGCAGGCTGGACTACAACTGATTTGAGAAGAGAGGACTCCTGTCGGAAGAAAAACGGGGAGTCGGAAGTGATTTTTCCCTCCACAGAAAAATTTCTGTTGGAGCGTTTTGCTGGAAAAACAGTTTGAAGACCGAGGTTGGACAACAGACGAGGGGGTTTTCGGTGGAAAGGCTTTCGGCATACCGCACTCATTTGAGGATCCTCCTAGCATGGGGTAAGTTTCAGGTTTTGTTTCCTCGGCTGTTGTCTAGGCTCTACTGGTCCGCTGGACGACGTGATAACAGTCAATTTAGTGATTTGCACACATTTCTTCGTTTTTGTCGTTTGGAAAGGCTGTATTTGTAAATTTAAAAGCTTGACCTGGTTTCTTACACCTTGCCCCACGTGACCCCAAGAAGGTCATCTTCAAACGGAGGTCGTGGCTTACGTAGAAGAGAAAGAAAGGTACATAGTAGATATTATTAACCATGTCAGGGACTTTCAGGGTTTTAACATGGGTTCAGGTTGCTCCAACTTCTCAGTATGTGATGAAACACACAAGCAGAGGTCACGCATGTGTGCAGTTTGCAGCAACTATGCTAATTTCCTGTTCTCTATTCCTCTATTTCCATCCACCGCACACACACGAACACTACTTGGCCCCTTGCTGCAAAGTGAATACTTGGTTTATTTGCATGCGGACAAGCTGCTCTGTGTGTTTCTTCAGCTGTAGAGTTTATATTTGGTTTGGCTGATACAAGCTGCCAATAGTTTGGTTCAAACACACTGTCACCCTCTGTACTAAACCAGTTTCCTCTTAACTAATTCACTGCGAGCCGTTTCCTTAGCAGGGAACCACTCGACTGCCAGGCATTTTCAAGCAATTTCCCTGATTTTTCAAGCTCCACAAAATATTATATACTATGACGATGTAAACACCAAAACCACCAAACGAAAGATCAGACTCTCTTCTTTCATCAGGAAAAAAATAGCTTATACTGTTCTTTAGTAATCAGCAGTCAAACATAGGCTACTTTCAGCCAAGTCTGTTTCTGGAAGAAAAACTGAGAAAACAGCCGTTTTGTGAAAGCAGACACATCAAGCAGCACAATGACTTTGACACCAATATTTTTTTTTATCATTTGTGAAAATCTCAAACATCTGAAAACAACTGAGAAAGTGCTTTTGAGAGAAACATATAATTTATTTACAATTATAATTCTGTCCAGAATTTGTATTAGACAAAAATGCATGAACAAATGCGGCTCCCACACTTGCACTTTTTTTCTCCAAATTCTCCTCCTCTACCGTTTGCTCAATAGTCCAGGTATTTATTACCTTGCGCATAAAATCTAGCAAAGTTTTATCCACATCTGGATTTTATTCTTCGGTGGCAGTGAATGGGATCTTGTGTGGTTGTCATTCTCCTTGAAACCAGTCCCTACTTCTGCTCAAAACACAACCCATGCAGTTTAGAAAAATAAAAATACATTGTTGAAATTTCTGTCGTGGGACGTGGAGAAAAAAATGCAATTACCTTTTTGTTTGCACTGCGTACTGGAATGGGAGTCAAAGGTCTGCTGGATGCATAACCTGTAATTAAAAAAAATACATATGATTACTAAAGAGTACTTTTTATTGATGTGTTTTGCAAGGGTAAAAAAAACAACAACTTTTATTCGTCGCAATCCTAAAATACGTTCGACTCGCAGGTGTTGAATTCCTGCAAGATGGACGAAATGGCAAATTAAAAATCAGTACTGACAACAGAGTTTACATTGTAATGTGAACTAGTGGGAATAAATTATGCTTTTATGTAAGGATTGAAGGAGCGTGCTAGCTAAATGTAGCTAACGCGAGCTGCAAACGAGTTACCTTCGTCGGAGGAAGCTCTGGATGAAGCTCGGCTGGCTATCCAAATGGAGTTCACTCATCACGAGTCCGTATCCCATTTACTCAAATCCTGGTTGGCAGACGATCAGCTGGCAACCGGCCGAGAGCGTCTCGCCATACGTATGGGCCGGCCTTTTGCGCGATCGCTTTGCAACAAAGTGATCAGCTCGGCGCGTCATCCTTTATTCCCCCGCATGATCTAAGGCTTCATTCCTGTCGGTCGCAGGAATATTTTCCTTGCCTTGGCGCAATACATTTCAAGTACCGAAATCTTTTTTTAATTGAAATATATATATATATATATATATATATTTTTTTTTTTAAATAGATTTTTTTTCATTTGTCTCTTCTCATTGTCTGTTCCGCCCTGCTCCTTCCTCTTTTTCAATCTGAGGAAGGGACGTTCACCTCAAGGCATTGTTGCCCTCTGCAGGGTGCCATTCCTTATTGCTGTTATCTACAGGCTTGACAATCTCACACAAACTGCACAAGACCCTCCCCCACCCATCCCTGTTAAAAAACGCCATTGACGTCTTTACACGGCATTGGCAGGGAATAGATGAATTCTGAATGACATCTTTGGACGGCATTGGCAGGGAGTCAGTTAACCTCAAACCGTCACATGAGCACAAACGCAGAATGCAATCGCAATCTATTAGGTTTCATTGGCCTTGAGATTTCTCTTCGCCACTATCCTACTGATTCTTAAGGGTAGTACAGTGCTAGTATTATTTCTTACCGTTTTGCATTTGGGAACTCAAACAAATGAAGTCAAGTAAGCCCCTCATAGAAACACAGCATCCATTTAACTTGCTTAAGTCACGTCAGAGTTCTGTCCACAAACATTAGACGCATTGTCAGATTGTCCAGATCCACTGGCATTCTTGAATGCCACCTCACATCCCAACAAGGAAAATGTCAGCCAGCACTGACATTCAGCTGTTTAAGCAGTGTGAGTACCGTATTTTCACGGCCATAGGGCGCACCGTATTAAAAGGCGCAGTCTCAGTTACGGGGTCTATTTCTGTATTTAACACATACATAAGGCACACCGCATTATTGGGCGCACGCATGGTAAAACATTCGCTAGCTTAAAACATACGGTAGCATGCATGCACGCTAAAACAATGTTTTTAAAAAGGCAGCGGGAGCAAAACTGAGTTCGGTTGTACTTTATTGAAGTATTTAACAATGTACTCACGTTATTTTTTGATCAATCCTCATCCACAAATCCATCAATGTCCTCATCTTCTGTATCCGAAATGAACAGCTGAGCAAGTTCTCCAACAAACACGCCGGGTTCCCTCTCGTCATTGTCAGAGTCAGTCTCGTTGCCGGGGGCTGTTCAGTAATGTTGCAGTCAAAGCAGATACCTTAGCCCAAGCATCCACAATCCATTCACATATGGTTGCGTAACTTGCCCAGCGTTGCCTCCCAGTCTTAGTTGCACTTGGTTTTTCACAACGGCTGTGAGATGGGCGCGCAGGGAGTCACAGATCAACAGGGACGGTGCCGCGTGGAAAAAAACATCCGGTCTCTTTACGTAGAGCACACTCAGCCACTCTCTCATTTTCTCCTCGTCCATCCAGCACTTTTGATTGGCCTTAATGATCACTTCGGCTGGAAACTTTTCTTTAGGCAGCATCTTCCTCTTAAAACTCACCATAGGTAGCAGTTTCTGTCCATTACCATGGCAACCAAGGACAACAGTAAAAGCCGACTTCTCGTGCCCCGTTGTGCGTATCGCTACAGTGTGGTTTACCAGGGTGTTGAAAGTGAGCGGCACCTCGTCCATGTTGGTGATGTGATTGGGCTGGATGTGTTTGTCGGCAATCTTTTTTACTGCAGTAGGAGCGGAAGATGGCCAGCTTTTCCTTGTAATCTGCCGGAGGTTTCTGCGCCACGGTAGTCCTTGCTCGGATTGGATAGATGGCGCCGTTTCATAAAACAAAAGCACCAAGACGGACCTCCTTGAAAATGTAAAATTTTCATTTCTTCTGCAAGCGTTATTGCCCTCAGTCGAATGGTGACTGTAGAGACTCTTCTCCCGGCTGTTCTTTGCTCATTAATCCATTGCTCAAGTTGGCCTTCCAACTCGGGCCACCTCGCCTTGTTTCCTTGGAAACTCAGCTTCATCTTCTTGACTTGGCGAAGTTCGTTTTCCTGCTTCCTCCACTTGCGAACCATGGATTCGTTGATCTTGAATTCTCTCGCGGCTACTCGTTTCCCATGTTCGTCCGCGTAACTAATAGCTTGCAGTTTAAACTGTGCTTCGTAAGCGTGTCTCTTCGTAGGTGCCATTTTTGGGGGTCCTTAGCCAAACTGATGCACATACCGGCGCTATATACCTACTGGGGGCGTGTCTTTAGCGTCCTCTGTCACGCGCACCCTTCCCCCTTTACGTCCGCATGCTGTCCTCAGTCACATCCGCCTTCCTCTATATAAGTAGTGTCGGCAGGAAATGCTCCCAGTCAGTCAAGCGGAGCGCTCATTAAAGTAAATATTTTGTGAAATCTGTAGTCCTCCATGAAAGCAGACTATAATTTATTCATTAATTAATTTTCCGTACCACTTATTCTCACTAGGGTCGTGGGCGTGCTGCAGCCTATCCCAGCTATCTTTAGGCGAGAGGCGGGGTACACCCTGAACTGGTCGCCAGCCAATCGCAGGGCAAACGTCACCATTTTTCTCACTGAATATACTTCCAAAGGTGCTTTTGACCTGAATATTTCACCAGATTCTGGGAACAACCCAAGTAATCCATACGTACAAAGAAAGTAGAACAAATAAGATCACAAATTAAGTTGTGTGTAAAAATGTGAAATGACACAGGGAAAAAGTATTGAACACACGAAGAAAGGGAGGTGCAAAAAGGCATGGAACGCCGACAATACCTAAAATCTATCAATAATCGAACAGCAATCCAGCCCCATGTCAGTGGAAATGAATATCAGCTGGTTCAGTCCTAATTGATGGCCTACAAAAGGTCTCATTGCCAAGGTGCGAGTCAAGACACGTCTCATGATGGGTAAGAGCAAAGAGCTGTCTCAAGACCGTCGCAAAGTAATTGTTGCAAAACATAATGATGGCATTGGTTACAGGCACATAGCTAAGGTTCTGAATGTTCCAGTGAGCATGGTTGGGGCCATAATATGCAAGATGAAAGCCAATCATACCACCATAAATTTCCCTCAATCAGGTGCTCCTTGCAAGATTTCAGACAGAGGAGTGCAAAGAATAATCACAAGAGTTGTCCAAGAGTCAAAGACCACCTGTGGAGAGCTTAAAAAAGACCTGGAATTAGCAGGTACTGTTGTCGCAATGAAAATAGTGAGTAATGCACTCAGCCGCCAAAATAAAGCTGCTAGAATGGCCCAGCCAATCACCTGACTTGAATCCAATCGATAATCTATGGAAAGAACCTTCAAGATGTGAAGACTGGTTGTGTGGAGGAACTGGCCAAAATCACACCAGAGCAAAGCATTCGACTAGTTTCTCCATACAGGAGGCGTCTTGAAGCTGTCATTGCAAACAAAGGCTTTTGTACAAAGTATTAAATAAATATCAGTTGGCGCGTTCAATACTTTTTCCCTGTGTCATTTCACATTATTACACACAACTTAATTTCTAAGCTTATTTGTTCGACTTTCTTTGTATGTATGGATTACTTGGGGTTCTCCCAACATCTGGTGAAATCTTAATGGCAATAGCACCTTTAGAAATATATTTAATGAGAAATATGGTGACGTGGTAAATACTTATTGCAGCCGCTGTATAAACAACCAACCATTCACACCCACATTCAGTCCTACAGGCAATTTAAAGTCTTCAATTAACCTACCATGCATGTTTTTAGGATGTGGGAGGAAACCAGAGTACCTGGAGAAAACCCACGCAGGCACAGCGAGAACATGCAAATGCCACACAGGCGAGGTCGGATTTGAACCCTCAGAACCGTGAGGCAGATGTGCTAACCAATCGTCCAACGTACCACCCCAGACTGATTCTTTTGTATTTAATCAAAACATCTGGTTTTACTTTGGAAAACCGTGATCAACATTTTCCCGTCTTTTCTGACCTTTTGCGGACCAAACCAGTAACTGAATCATATCCAATTTATGGGAAAAAAATAGTTTAATCTATCACAAAAATAATTATTTGCAGCCGTAGTTTGAATAACCTGTAATTGACATGTAGTTGAAACCGAGGTAGTGTCAGAAGTGTATAACAAACTAGTAGCCCTTTGCATTATAGTACCAAAGAAGTACCTCTTTGTTTCAAGAATGTTGGTGAGTACAAAATCACTCCCTCTCGTGTAATATTGCTTAATTGTTGTTTATTTGGTTTGGTTTAGTCTTCAAACAATACAAAATAAACAACTCTAAGCAGTTAATGAACCGTAATAAAAATATTTTGCAATAAACATTAGTTTGAAATAGAATTTTATCCGATAAGTCAATTAATCTGGAATAATCAATAGAATAATTAATTCTAGAAATATTTTATAGTAACAGCCCTACTATACACTAATAACATCTCATTACTACTTGGATGACTACAGTCAAAACTCTAACACAATCTGTTCTGGGAGCTTGGTCATCCTCTATTCTCTGTTCAAATTTCAAACAAATTTGCCATTGAAAACAATGAACATTGAATTTATCCCATCCAGAATAAAGACTGTTGCCATGTATAAACTGTATTAATTGTATTGGCAATGCTTTAAGTCACATGTACTGTCATAACCGTAATGCAAGTACAAACAAAGTGAAGCACTGCATAATAAAACAAAAGTAGTTATTTCTCACTGCTTGGATATTTGGTGGAGAGTGGAGGCTTGCTGAAGGAAAGTCAATTGCATGGATTGTGGATTTGTGTTGTACTCAGTTAAAAAAAAAAAGTCCAATCTATAAATTTAAGTTAAAATACTGTATGCCAAAATATGATGGATGTGTGTACAATAATAGCTATCGCTGAGCAGCTTTGACTTACTGTACTGAACAGTACTTAGTACCAACATGGGTGTACCCCTTTTCTACCACTTTCCTATGTTGCAATAGGTTAACCTCTAATGGAGCTGAAGTTTAGTTTTCAATTGTATAGCTATCATTAGAAAATAACAAATTCAAAAAGCATATTACACTACACTTGTGGAGTTGCCCTTTAACAGAGCTGAAGTATTGTGAGAAATATGTTGAAATCTGGCATTACATTATGCGCGATGACAGATGTTTAAAATGTATAGTGACTTTTGTAGCATGTTTAGAATCAAAGACAAATTCCAAATTGTACAACTTCAGAGGTGCTTGAATTTAGAGGTTGTAGTTTATTTTTCTCGACCGTGTCTGTGAACACTTGTGTAAAATGTTCTTTGCTTTACAGTCTTAACTTCTTTTACCCTGTGTCCTTAACTTTCTTCTGGTTCTGCTGCAGAGGAGTTGCCTTCCAGCAATAAAATGTACCCACTACACCGAGAGAGGTACATACACACCCCTGCCTCCCTTGTCTTACAGCCATGCATGCCAGGGATGGGCAACAACAAGTGATCTGTAAAGATCTCCTACTTTATTATTAGCGACTGTATATTGTCTCACTGATGATTAAGATGACACAGGTGATTATGAGCATCACATACTTTTAATGTTTATGTCCATCAAAGATTTAGGTTAAGCACCAGCAAAGAGTCTATTTCTATTTATACTGTGAATATCGATGATGTTTGTTTCTTCAGATATTCCTCAACATTTTTTTGTTTTGTCAAAACATGTATATA